>NC_138035.1:20153259-20423835 GCF_964106645.2 Podarcis pityusensis
GGGTTAGGTCAGATGAGGGCCAGCTGTTAGGATTCTTCCTCCGTGTTTGCAGTCATGAGATTGTTGTCTATCACGTGACGGTGTATGTTTTCATTCCACAGAGTGGGAAGTGACGGAGACAGGATGTTTTGAACTACTGTGTTCTGGAATGTAGGACTATTGTCCTTTGTTTCTTTCTCTTTGCTGTCTGATGAGAAAGAGGAAGGAGCTAAGGCAGAATGCTCCAAGTGTATTATATGTAAATAAAGATTAGCCAAGATACTGAGCTATTGAGTTTGGTTACGTGAATCGCCAATACTCTGCAGGATCCCTAAGTGCGCTGATGCTTATTGGGATCAGTCGCTGTGATGTTTGGGCTGAAGAAAGCTTTTGAAGCTCCTGAACAATCGACCAGGAGGGAGAGAACATGCCAGTCGGGCATGTGTCTCAGCCAGGGTCCTACACAAGTGTAGGACAATCCTAACCCCGCCGGCTGCTATTGGAGAAGACGGAGAGGGGATTTGATAGCATACTTTAAACACCTGAGGGTCTGTTGCATAGGAAAAGACTTGTTATCTGCTGCCTCAAAGGGCAGGGTTACATTCTAAAGGGGTTAGGAACCAGGGAAGAAATGGTAGATTTTACTTGAACTTTAGGATACTTTTCTCAAGAGCAGTTCAACAACAAAACTGATTTGCCTAAAGGGTTGGTAGGCTCTCTTCTCACTAGAGCAAAGGCTGGGAAGCCACTTGCCAGTGATTCTCTAGTTCTGAATGTCCTGTACAGGCTGTGACCATTTTGCGCACGTACAATTGACACACAACCACTGATGCGTGGGTCCTTTTGGAATTGGAGGGGGGTGGAATGGGGGCAGAACAGGGGCATAACGCTGTGTGACGGACAGGCTTATGCATGCTCCACTGGCATGCATGGCGGCCAAGAATGGAACCCCCATGCAAAATGGTCACTTCCTGTATTGAGCAGTGGGTTGGGCTACAAAGACGCCTTCCACCTCCATTATGCTGGGACAGAAAGGTCTCAGATACATGTAGAGTTGCCAGCTTTTTCACCAGCTGCTGATCCTGTGCAGTGTCATGTCAACACGGACAAGGACTAACAGGCAATGTGATCGCCACATTACCAAATTCTGCAGGTCAAGCTGCACAGACTGGGGGTGTTGCAGATTTTATTTTCTGCATCCCTAGACAGGGAACATCTCTCTAAAACGATGGATGTCTAAGAAAACATCTGCTGAGCTGTTGGTTGCATTCCTTGCCCTTCCCAGAGCCACAATGGAGGCTGGCGCTGATGGAATGTCACTGCAACACTGAATTGAGTAACTGCCAAGAACATTATGACGGCCGCTGCTATGATGACACCTGTCACTGCCAATATGTTATTGCTACACCACCACCAATTCACCGCCAGACTGTTTGCTAGGTCATCGACGCAGAAACACTGTGGTGGCTGTTAATAGCTTCCTTCTCACATTGCAAGGGTGTCTGCTGTACTCTCTCAGATCTTGACAATGCACACAAATATATTGCTGGGAAGAGGCAAAACTGTGATGTCTCTTAAAGCTCTAGGAAGCCCCACCTTTCCGGCTGTTGGCACTGTTGTCTTTAGAAAGCAGTTGAATGTTGAATGTTCACAGTGCAAACACAGAGAAGTAAAGTACCACTGCTAAGCCATCAGGGTAGGAAGAAAGATGGCTTGTTACAAGTCAGCTTGAATGAGCTGCTTTGAGAGTGGAGAGGGATCTTGCATCTTTAAGTGTTTGGAGGAAGAGTTGGTATATGGCAGGCAAAGCTTGTTGTGCAAGAGATAATGATAAAAGAGACAGAAATCCCACCCTCCTTTGCACCTAGTATCAGGGGTGGAGGAGTGCTGAGGGGGCAGTCGTGGGCAGGTGGAGCACCAAATATCCGCCACTGGCGGCTTGCTCCGTCCATGTGGGCAGCTCACTCTGCCCCCTGCTGCAGGGCGTGCGTGCCACCCGTGCACCTGAGCAGCTATCCCGCGCCTGGGAGGGCAACCTCCACACCCCATCCCCTTGGGAGTGCGCCTGCCCTGCGCAGCGCGGGCATATGCTCTGCCGCTGCCTAGTGTACCGTGGTACCTCGGGTTAAGTACTTAATTCGTTCCGGAGGTCTGTTCTTAACCTGAAACTGTTCTTAACCTGAAGCACCACTTTAGCTAATGGGGCCTCCTGCTGCCACCGCGCCCCCGGAGCACGATTTCTGTTCTCATCCTGAAGCAAAGTTCTTAACCCGAGGTACTATTTCTGGGTTGGTGGAGTCTGTAACCTGAAGCGTATGTAACCTGAAGCATATGTAACCCGAGGTACCACTACTGTAAATCCACTCCAATGCATCATTATTGTTTATTACATGTCTATACCACCCTTCATCCAGGATCACAGGGCAGTCTGAAAGATAAAAACACAAAAATACATAACATAGCAACAAACAAAAACAATACCCCACGCCAACAGTATTATTATTATTATGAAGGCTCATAAAGAGGTCAAAGTTCATTAAGTAGAGCTGACATTTTTTGTTTTTGTTTTTCTGAGCCCTGCTCTTGAGCTTGTAAGGGCAGTTCGATCAGCAGACATGAGCAGGGAATAATGTTTCTCCTCCATGCCGCAAAAATCACTTGCTTATTTCCCACAAAGCGAACTTATGTTCCAGGCAGGCTGGTTTCTTTTTTTTCTGATCAGTTGGCAACTTAATGTTCTGGGATTGTTTAATTGTATCACTTTCTAGTAGAGGATGCTTTAAATAGGAAGTAGGGGGAGGAGGTTGGCGGGCTTCTAACAACTCCCCTCTTCCCCCAGTAGTTGTGTGCCCAAAACTGGCTGTGAGAATGACTCAGAAGCAGCGCTTTGCATGGCTATGCAATGTGACTGCTGGATGATCTCTCTCTCTCTCTCTCTCTCTCTCTCATCTCTCTGGCAAGAGCCACGCAGCCTCTTGTGACTTCCTCCTGATGCCGCTGATGCCCTGCTTCGTTCATATTCATAGCACAGAGGTGGGGGACCAGAACAGACCACAGAACTGCAGCTCTTCTCCCTCATCACAGGCATGTTTTGAAGAGGAGCTGAGATGCCACTGGCAGAGGAGGAGGAGGAATTCGATTCAGCACCCATTTAAAGGCGGATTTATCAAACTCACACTTTCTGAAACAATTCGCATGAACGAAACACACACACCCTTCAAGATTTGCACGTATCTGAATCTTGCAATGCAGTTCTCCAACCAACCAATGTCCCCGTCCCCCCCCCCCAAAATATGCATATATTGGGGAAAAGTGTGCATAAGAATGAAGGTAGCTGTGAAAATAACATGCAGGGGTATATGGGGAAATTGCAAAAAAATGTGGGCATTAGTCTATACTGCATATTAAAATTGTGCAGGATGGGTCTATAGGCTGATTCCATATAGACGACTGCTTCTTTTATTTCTTTCACCACTGCACATTTGAACTGCTGCTAATAAGCCCTTGCTTTAAGCAAGCATGCCTTCGAAATCTCACAGTTCCAGGAAACTCTATAGAGGTTGGACGCAGCATCTCCAAAGGGGTCACTACTGTTAACTATATATGCAGTGGGATTTTTGTGTGCCTGCACACACAGTAGAGATGCCTGGAAGCAGCTGAGAACCCTTTTGGCCTGGCCCTTTCCCGCTGTCTTGCACAAGAATCAGAAGATGCAGTTTCCCTCTTTCCATGAGACAATTCAGTTTCTGTGAACTGCAAACGCACCCGAGTTATTTTTAAAGGTGCGTCAGCTTCTACGTCTGCATCAGCAAGAGAGAGGCATCAATGGCAGTTACAGCAGCAGCATTGGCTCCGGGGAGGGCTTGAGCTGGCAAAGATCCCAGGCTGCTTCCAGTGTGGACTAAAATATGGGAGGCAATTGGGGGGGGGGGAGTCACATAAATTTATGTAGGGCTAGGGCTGGAAGGACTATAAAGGTCTCTGATCCAAGCCTAGGCACCGTGGCAAGAAAATGAGGGGGGCGCATCTGACCAGTGGCTTTCACCACTCACTAAGGGGTGCAAATTAAGAGTGGCAAAATCTCAGTTTTGCTTGGTGGAAGAGCAGTAAGGGAGGGGAGGATCCAGTGGCTTGTGCTTTGAGTTGATGTCTGTGATACTGATCAGTATCATAGAATCACAGAATTGTAGAGTTAGAATGGACCCCAAGGGTCATCTAGTCCAAGCCCCCGCAGTGCAGGAATCTCAGCCAAAGCATCCATGACAGATGGCCATCTAATCTCTGCTTAAAAACATCCAATGAAGGAGAGTCCACAACCTCCCAAGGGAGACCGTTCCACTGTTGAACAGCTCTTACTGTCAGAAAGTTTTTCCTGATATTTAGTCATCTCCTTTCTTGTAACTTGAAGTCATTGTTTCAAGTCCTACCCTCCAGACCAGGAGAAAACAAGCTTGTTCCGTCTTCTGTATTTGAAGATGGCTATCCTATCTCCTCCCAGTCTCCTCTTCTCCAGGATAAACATACCTTGCTTATTCAACCTCTCCTCATAAGGCTTGGTTTCCAGACCCTTGATCATCTTGGTTGTCCTCCTCTGCACACGTTCCAACTTGTCAGCATCCTTCTTAAATTGTGGTGCCCAGAAATGGACACAGTACTCCAGGTGTGGTCTGACCAAGGCGGAATAGAGCAGTACTATGGGTTCCCTTGATATGGACACTATACAGTTTAATGCCTATCTCTTTAAGCAAATCTATTTTGTATAGTCATATCATTCCTCAAGGGTTGAGGATTGATACAAAGTGCACGTAAGCAGTTCTTTTGTATTGAGTCACAGAGCTGGTCCACCTACCTCAGTACTGCCTACATTGATTGGCTGTGGCCCTCCAGGGATTCAGGTAGAAGGTATTATAAGCCCTACCTGGAGATGCCAGGAATTGAACCTGGGATCTTTTGCATGCTAAGCACGTGCTCTTTATAGCAGATACAGTAAAAAGGGAAATAGCTTGCTCTTCTCAAAGCACAATAATAATTCAACTATAAAACCCAACTAATAACGCAACCCAGTCATAAATCTTTAAAGCTTATCTAGATGTGATATTCATAACGTTCCCCAAGCTGAAGGTCAATTGAGATGTTAACATGTCAGAGCAGATATAGCAGACGGGGAAACGACTTGCACGTCTGGACACATATTCATAACTCAACCTAGCAGAGGACATGACTTTCTGTGTTATGGTAAAGGGGACAACGGGCATGGGGTGTGGATGTCAGCCTTCCCACAGGTCTCATAGTGCTAGGGGCTTCTTGCGGGGTCTGCCTGTATACATTGTGACAGCTTGACATGAGCAAAGAATAGCCAACAGATAATGCTAAGGGCTTGGGCCATTTTCCTCCCTGTCCAGACTTGACTTTTAAAAGAGGATTGACCCAATTCATGTTGGATAAGGCAATCAATGGGTCCTGGGAATCACCAGTGGGGAGAGTGCTGTTGCACTCAGGTCCTGCTCATGGGCTTCACCCAGGCATCTGGTTGGCCTGCTCCAGCAGAGCTGCTGTTTGCGCAACTTTTTCCATGGCGATGAATGGTTTGCATATGTTCTGTTTCCTTCTGTTTCATTGCTTTGTGCATCTAATGTACCTTCCCACTTGCACTTATGCATAGTCAGGCTCACAGCCTGAAATGAACTCCAGAGCATATGGATCTGACTGTGAACGAGAATGGCGAGCTGCTGACTCAGATGAGCACAGTGTGTCTCTTCCCTACTGTCACCTCTGAATGGTGCAACATTCAGGTCAGCCCTCTAGTTACTTCCTGGTGACTCCTCTCCCCATTTATTTATTTTTAATCTACGTGAAGTGGCTCACGTTCCTCCATATGCTGGCTGCCAAGAGCCCAACCTTCACAATCATCATTGTAGCTCAGACCTGGAGCTGCTGCTGCAGTTATCAGTGTCATGCAGACCCATGGGAACATGGCTCAGGCTGTGGGAGTCATAGTCTGCAGGCAATGTTAAGTCATGGGAGACCTCATGTGACCTCTTCACCATCAGCGCTATTGTAGAAAGAGCTGAAAATAAGATGCAGATGACAGGCCAGTTGGAAAGTGTTTTCTGGCAGGGTGAGCTTAGTGCCAATAAGAATCTGTGGGTGAACTCCAACGTGGCACTAAGTCTCTCATTCCACCAGTGCCATGGAATGTTCTTTTTACACAATGGAATGTTCTCCCCCATCTCCCCTCTCCCATGTGCCCCCTAAATCTGTTTGAGGGGTTCCTCTGACCCTCTGGAGAAGATTTGTGTAGCTTCTTAAGTTCCCCATGCTGCAGTGTGTGAGAGCCATGGAGAGCCAGTGTGGTGTAATGGTTAAGAGTGGTAGACTCGTAATCTGGGGAACCGGGTTCGCGTCTCCGCTCCTCCACATGCAGCTGCTGGGTGACCTTGGGCCAGTCACACTTCTCTGAAGTCTCTCAGCCCCACTCACCTCACAGAGTGTTTGTTGTGGGGGAAGAAGGGAAAGGAGAATGTTAGCCGCTTTGAGACTCCTTCAGGTAGTGATAAAGTGGGATATCAAATCCAAACTCTTCTTCTTCTGCAGTATAGTATCAGAAGACAATGGGAGATACAATCCCATTTTTCACTCAGCGTCGCCTTGCTGGAAGTAGCCTAAGAAGCCAGAGAGTGAAAGTTGAGGTGAAATAAAGAACAGGCATAGTGGGTGGAGGAATATTTTAAAATCATCCCCTGTGGGGATGAAAACTGAAACTGAATCTTACATTGTCATCCATGAGAGATATATGATTGTACTAAATTCACACAGGCATTTGTGGAAATCCCTGCGTTGTGAGCAGACAGGTGCGTAGGTTGCAGTGGTGAAGCCACATGCAGAAGATTTGCTATCCTTTGTTGAAAGGTTACTTGTGTTCTCGTAGACTTATCTGACTGGCTCGTTTTCAAAAAAATATATATATATATATATCATCAACGTTATGATTCCTAATCTCCTAATCTTCATGGGAAGCAATTGCATTATTAGGGGGCAACCATAATACACACCTCACCCCATCTTGTCAAGGTTGTAAGTTCTTGTTCCTGCAACATAAGCAATTTCTTGGCTCTCCTCAGCTCCAGCTTGGTTAGGGTTTTGTTGTGCCTAGACTAGAACACAATAATCAGGGCAGCCACTTACAAAGTGTTGTAATGTGCTCCCAGTTCTCAATTCCCAGCTGGGGCTAGGCAATAGCCACATTTGACACCTGCTGAAGCTTCTAGGTCGCAGTTGACTGCAAGCACATATATGTAAAACAAAACGTAGTTGGCTAGTTTCTAGGATATGAAGACTGAACCTGACAAAATACTTGTAGCTAAGTGGAGCTGTTGGCAATTATTCCTGGCCATGCTCACAGATTCAAATTAGCACAACCTACCCACTGGCATGGGACGTGGGTGGCGCTGTGGGTTGAACCACAGAGCCTAGGACTTGCTGATCAGAAGGTTGGCAGTTCGAATCCCCGCGACGGGGTGAGCTCCCGTTGTTCGGTCCCAGCTCCTGCCAACCTAGCAGTCTGAAAGCATGTCAAAGTGCAAGTAGATAAATAGGTACCGCTCCGACGGGAAGGTAAACGGCGTTTCTGTGCACTGCTCTGGTTTGCCAGAAGTGGCTTAGTCATGCTGGCCACATGACCCGGAAGCTGTACGCTGGCTCCCTTGGCCAATAAAGCAAGTTGAGCGCCGCAACCCCAGAGTTGGTCACGACTGGACCTAATGGTCAGGGGTCCCTTTACCTTTTACCCACTGGCATGTAAGTCCCACTGAAAATAGTAGAAATTTGCCTAGTCCAAGAGCCATGTGTCAAGAGCCATGTGTGAACTGCACTGCAGTCCACACAGTTCTTAACCCTGGCCTTTGACACCCAATATATACGTGATCCCTTTGGACTGTTTTTAAAACAGTTGTATCCTGCCCTTGAAACCTCATGGTGAAGGGCAGGTGAGAAATTGAATTAATAATAATTAAATAATGAAAATGGCAACAATGAATCAGAGAGCCAGATTAGCTGCAGGTAACTTAAGGGTTACTGAAATGAATGGTGAAAACTACTTGTAACTACCTTGTCCCATTGATTTCAATGGAACTTAAGTGCATCTGTCCCTGTTCTGAATTGGGACCATGACATTTCACCTACATGAGTGTACATTGGTGTGGTGGGGGGGACTGTGTCCACCATCACTGGAAGGTAGTTAAGGCTGCAGCCCTTATACACACTTACTTGGAAGTTTAATACAGCGTGGTTTTCTTCTGAGTGGACATATATAGGATCGCACTGTAAACTGTCTATAGATGCTCTGCAATGCTTGTGACTAATTGGCAGATAGATTTCAGGTTGTGCAACACATTACGTTAATCAAGTGCATTATGGAGCTTCAGGGAATGATAATAACGAAGCTGCCCATAGAATTATTTGTAAAGAGCTCCTTCATGTTTACCCTCACAATTTCCCTGAAACTGAGGGACTCCCATTGACTGGATTCATCCGCTGGTGACTTGAAAGGGAGGCGCAGCTGGTACATAAATGTTTGGCAATGTGTTAACATTAAGAGAAGAACTGCATTCAAAGGAAAGCAAAGGCAAACAAATGCAAACAAAGCTCGCTGTGAAAGGATACCTGGACCGTCTTTCTAAAGAAACCAATGCACATGCCATGTGGATTTTCATATTCAGACCACAGGGCACAAGCCACTAGGTAGCTGTCAAACACAATTCAGCTGAATGGAAACTGTGTAAGAGCACAAGCCCTCCTATGATCTTCCCCTCCAGTACAGGGGAATGAGCAGCTGAGGTGCATAAATAAGAGGAGGGCTCCGTCACATCCTCTGCCTCTGCAGAGTTTAATGAATCCTTTGATTTTTCTCTTCGCTCTCACTGAAGAGATTGGGTGGGTGGGCTTTGGGGGAGACGACTCCATCCAGAGTTCTAGATTTTATTTTAAGGGCATTTTCACAGGTGTATCCACAATCCGATGGATCATGTCCATGTGTTAAAAGACTCCTTTTAGAGGGTTTGGTAAATGCCAAGCCTACGGCTGAAAAAAGGTATTATTCTGGACGGGAATCCAATCTGTTCAGTGTGCTGAGAGATCACTTGCAAATAATGATGCACTTTTCACAACTGGAGCTGGTCTACGGTCCTGGTAATCATTTTAATTGTATGGCTGTGTCCGTCATGATAACTCATGGGGCGGGGGCGGGGAGTGAGAGGACATTTTTCAAGAACACCCTTCCACACGCTGCTTCCAGCAGGGTGATCAGCATTGTCCAAACTGAGAGAGAGAGACCACCACCTTTTGGGCACAGAAATCCTGGTGCCACCGAAGATTTGTTACTCAAAGTAAGCCCCCCAGCCCATGTGCATTCAATAGTATTGGGGAAGGAGGGGGGACAGGACACGGCGGAGGCAAAGAAGACAGATTTGCACAAGTGACATATCTCAATA
Source organism: Podarcis pityusensis (assembly GCF_964106645.2). Taxonomy (NCBI): domain Eukaryota; kingdom Metazoa; phylum Chordata; class Lepidosauria; order Squamata; family Lacertidae; genus Podarcis; species Podarcis pityusensis. Next base: position 20,162,727 of record NC_138035.1, read on the forward strand.
TAATTTCTAAAACTCTATTAATTGAACAGATAAAATACATCTTGTCTATTTCTGTTACAAAATATTAGCCATTTGGAGTCTTTGCTAGATGTGAGCACACCGCTGTTCCCAAAGGAAGCTTCTCTTGTACAGCAGGAAACAGGTACAGACAGACGGACAGACAGGTGCTCTCGAATAGCCTACACACACAGGTAAGTAACATTTGTTTTCTTGCTCGGAGAACAGAAAGAAAGATTCGGTGGGATGTGCCAAGTGACAACTGAGTGGAGAGGAAAGGAACAAAAACAGAGAGATCTTTAAAGCTTCTGAACCATGGAGCAGTGAAGAGACAATGGGCTTAGCAGCCACTAGAGTGTAACAGACATCACTCAAAAACTACTACCAACAGTTCTAGGCTCTAGTCTGGCCTCGTTGGTGGGTTCACAGGAGATGGAATATACTATGTAGGCATGGCAGAGCAACATGTTGAAAATCCTCTCCTACCCCACAAACTGCTACTTCTATTTTTATTTTAAAGGCAGAATCTTCCTGGCAGGCATCAAATCCAGAGATCGAAGGGACACTGATTGTTTCAAATATCCCCTAAATTCCCAAGAAGTGCTGCTTCAAAGCCAACCGTATTATGTGATGGTTATAAGAAGGTTAGGCTACAAAAGAACACACCTGTCCCTATAATAACATTGCTGTGGAGTGGAAGCTGTTAGTGCCATTAGTGACTAATACTGCTTTCTTTGAGGAGAAAAAACTATGATGTTTCTGTTCCAGTTTGAAGCCTAAACGCACACACATATATCTTTAGGAGCTGAAAAGAGGTGGTGGTGGTGGGAAACAAGGTGAAAATGCATTTTTAAAATATGTCCTACAAGATACTACAGTGTAATAGACAGAAAGTAATGGCTCAAATCATGATTTATTTTACATTTCAAATAGGGGAGGAAAAAGTAATTGAGCCTTTGCCCTACATTGATTCTCCAGACACTATCGGCAGCTTCGCTGATTAAACAATATCACATGGAGAAGCTGGGGAGGAATTGCCTATCCAAGACGCTGGAGGTCCTTCTACATTTGTGACTAATACTGAGCCAGATGGATCACTCACTCACATATCCACTGCAATAATCCTAGAAGCCTATCTACACTGCAGACTTTACCTATCAAGGCCCTTCCCAGAGACCCAGAAATGGTGCCCCTTACACACACACACACACACACACACACACACACACTTTATAGACTAACAGTGCCCAGGAAGAGGAATTTAATGTTAAATCAGGTTAACTCTGTAGTGTAGAACTGACATCCTTTACGTTAAAAGTTATGCAAAAGGCGCTTGTTATTGCAACTCTTCTCCAGCTCTCATTACTTAATAGGCATTCCTTATTTCAGGTGTTGTAGCTCTTCAATGGGGATGGGGAACTTGCAACTCTCCAGTTCTGGCTGGACTCCAACTCCCATGAGCCCCAATGGTGAAGGACGAAGGGAGTTGTAATCTAATAACATCTGGAGGCCTGGAAGTTTTCCATCCCTGCTCTATAGAAGCCTTTGCTAACTTTGTATGTTTTGGACTACAACTCCCATCAGCTCCAGCAAGCATAACTGTACTGACCGATGTAGTAGTACAAAACATCTGAAGTATATTAGGTTGGTTGGTGAAGGCTGTAGAACATCCTTCTTTTGGGCTTTGCTGGCTGGCTGTTGGGAGTTGTAGTCCAGAAAATCTGGAGCGCACCGGGTTCTTGAAGGCTGTTCTAGAGTGTCCTTCATTTTGGAAATGCTTATCAACCTACTGTAGCTGATTCCTAAATTAAGGCTACTTAATTGGGATGGAAGTGTTCAAGAGTGACTTGTACACAAAGATCATAATCCAGAAATATATGAACTTACATCCTGCTGAAATTAGTGTGTGTATAACCTTGTGCTGCGTTATGGCCTAAGAATATGATGAGATGATCTGACAGGTCTTTAATTTATAGAATGCATGACCATCTTCTAGCCTTAGTGGGTGATTATTCCATGCTTACCTCCGTAGTGTTGCATGGATGCAAACCATCCCAGCTTGACTATTTCTCTAGACAACTGCTGTTTGCTTCTCTTTTTAAAATACAGGATAAACCAAAGGCAGCGGCAGCTGTCAGCAATGTGGCATGGCTTGCAGACTTTCTTCAAGCAAAGCTCCCTGCTTAAACTTGTGACCACAAAAGATCCCTGCTGTTCTCACCACTGGAAAAAATGCCATCGCCTAAGTCTGTGAATTGCTTTGGGCAACATCGTCACACATAGCAAGTGGCACATCAGGTTCCGAAATCCACCACTCATTTAATATGTTTTAAACTCCCATCTCCCTAACTGCACACAACACTAGAGATTAGACGGACTGCAGTTGTGTATCTGGGAGGGCATTGGTGTGAACATTTTCTAATAGCTAACCAACCAGGCAATTGTGGCCTTTTAAACACAGACTTTAATTAACATGGACTTCCAATTAAATACTTGTGTGTCGTCCTCAAGAAACTCCCAGTATAAGTATGGGACTACTAGACCTCAATTTTGAAGGTGATGGGATATGCCTGATTCTCTTTTTCAGTACTGTATCTCATGACTTTCCTAAACCACACACTTCCATATGACACAGCCCTGAAACATGAAGGTGTGGCCACAGTAATCTAGAAACTCAGGCAAAGGCAGTCTTTTTGAGCCTGAACCCCTCCAGATATTGCTGGACTCCCACTCCCATCAACATGTCCAATTGCCAGGGATCATGGGAGTTGTGATACACAAAATCTGGAGGGTACCAGGTTATGGAAGGCTGACCTGGGGTGTACACTGAGCGTAACTGGAAACAATGTGTCTTTGGTTTCACCCGGGGTAAATTAAGATGGGCTAGCTTCGAGAATTGCTCAGCCAAACCCCAAAACACATACTTGCCTATATTATGGCTGCCATTTTCTCTAATGGCCATGACTAATATCTGCCTAGGCTAGCCTCCCCCAACCTGGTGCCCCCCCCCCCATTTTGGATTGTAATTTTGGATTACCACTTCCATTGGCTGTGGGCATCATGGCCAATGATCAGGAATTATGGGAGATATAGTCAAATATCTAGAGGACATGAGGTTGGGGAAGGCTAAGTTAGGTTGACCCAGATATGCTCAAGATTTAAGAATGGCCTGTAAAATATGCATATACAACTAAACACAGTTGGTTATAACAGAAAGTATCTGGCAACCATTTAGAATAAGTAGAGATAGGCATTCCACATGGTTACTCATTATGGTTCTTTGGTTCACAAGCACTGATATTCTGCCTTCAGTGCTCCAAATTGGAGTGATTTAGTATCCAAGCATTTCACATAGAAAATAACTCCAAACAACTGCACAGAAATCAAGGCCCAACCCTTGTAAACAGAGGCAACATTTTCTGGTTCAATAACTTGAGCTACACATGGTGTTGAGCTCATAGTAGGCTTATACACTCATTCTTCATGGGTTTAACTTGACTCAGGACCCCAAGCCCTAGAACATACTTGAAATTTGTGAAATAATAATACTAGCAATTAGGGACCGAGAATAATTTCAGGAAGGAGGGGAGATTGGATAATAGCATCCTCCCTGCTCAGAAATCCCCTAGCCGTTATGAACTACAATCTCCCGTTTGAATTTTGCTTTGGCTGGTCATCTCTGGTTCCAGCCTGTACTTTCCCCCACACTTATCAAACTTGGGGGTGGGAGAGAAACGGGGGTGGGGAGACATCAGCCAAGACTAAAACCAAAGTCTGTTTCCAACATGCCCTTAGTACAGGGTTACCAGACGTCCCAGGTTCCCGGGGACAGTCCCCAGATTTGCAAATTTGTCCCTGGGAAACATGGCAGTGGCAGCCTCAGCAGCCTGGAGCCAGCCTGGTAGCGCAGTTGGCTCTGGCTGGCTTCAGGAGCTGCTCGCTGCTGCTGCCGCTGCCACTGCTGAAGGGGAACCAATGATGTCCGGCGGTACAGATCTCCTGCCCCCTTCCCCCTTTGTTTTGACAGATCGGGGGAGGCTCAGGAGTCACAGGTGGGTGTTGCCCAGGAGGGGTGCAAGGAACATGGTTTCTCTGCCAGGCAAGGTGCAAAACCCTTCTTTTGCACCGTGTGAAACAGAAATGTGCAGTTTATTTTAAAAAAACTGGGCAACAGCCGTCCGCCCGTGACTCCTGAGCCTGCCCCAATCAGTCAAAACAAAGGAGGAAAGGGGCAGGAGATTGGGGGAGGCTCAGGAGTCATGGGCTTGTGGAATGCTCTTGCCCAGTTTTTAAAAAACTGCACGTTTACGTTTCACAGTGTGCAAAAGAAGGTTTTTGCACCTTTATACAATATGCATGTGTGCTTGGGCCCAGGGTCTTTTGCCTCACCATCCCCACTACTGACTCCCTGTTGCTACTCAGCTTAAAAAAAAAAAAAAAAAAAAGGGGGCCCCGGATTCATTGAAAAAAATCTGGTAACCATGCCTTTGTACTTAATTGCAGTTAGCCAGAAACTTTCTTTTTATAAATAATATTGGCTGCTCTTTTCCTTCCTCCTCCCTGCTCCCAGCAAGTTGTATGTTTAGGGAACTGTGTGGGTGTGTGGAATAAGAATAAAATGCCAGAGAGGGCTGCTGGTGAATGGATTTGTTTCTGACCTTTAGAGAATTCATACTCTGGACCCTGCCCCCCAAGGGCCACTGGGAGGCTGCACACACACCTTACCTCCCAGGAAGAACGACATGGCAAAGGAGAGACCAAACTGGTCCCATCCATCATCCCTGGAAGGAGCAGCTGCTCCCAATGCTTACTTCCCCCTCCCCTCCCCATGTGTTTTGCCTTTTCCATCTTGTATTGGGGACTGCCATCTTTTAATAAATGGACAGTGCTTAGGAAATCTTAGATACCTTAAACCTGTTAAATCACCACCACCCCCAAAGGCTCAGGAATACCCACTATTTGCTCACAGGGCCAATCAAGCAATCAAAGCGCAGCAAGCTGGGATTGGGGAGAATGAGGCAGGATAGCTCAGTCGATAGAGCACAAGACTCTTAATCTCAGGGTTGTGGGTTCAAGTCCCACATTGGGTGAAAGATTCCTGGGTTTGACTGGATAACCACCATGGCTCCTTCCAATTCTACAATTCAATTATTCTATCTCTATCTCTATTTGGCAATAGAAGAAAGAAAGAAAGAAAGAAAGAAAGAAAGAAAGAAAGAAAGAGTTGATTCCAGTCAGTGCAGTCAGCACTGAGCTAGGTGTGACAAGAGTCTGATTCAGTATAAGGTAGTTTCTTATGTTCCTATGATCTGATACTTTAATACAGTCATTCTCAATCTCCAGGACTTTTCAAGTTAGAAATTAAACAGAATAGAGGAAGGGGAGAGATTGACATCTGAGGCAGTACGTCCTATGAAGCATATCTTCACATCATCCCAAATCTATTATTAATTACCCTGATCTCTCTCTCTTCTCGGAACTTCATAGACTGCCATAAATATTTCATCCAAAAAACAATTATTTCATCAAATACTTCAAGGTATCTGTAGTCAATTTGTGTTAAATGTCAAGTGAAATTTAATTTATTTATCTAAACACACCGATCCACCATGCTTTAACTAAGGAACTGTGCAGAAACGTACATGCCTTCCAAGGCTGCAACAAATGCCAAAAGAGAAACTGACAGTGACTCCTAGATGCTCTGAACAGAGAGCCAGGTTAAAGGTTTGGGCCCAAACATTTCAATCATTGCCCCTCTTGGCAAAAAGCTTTCCATTAAGGGGGAAGAGGTTGAATTGCACATTACACTGTATATTGCCTCCATTTCTTTTCCCTCTCCCCTTAAAGGTTACCAGTACTGTGGGAGGGGAGCTTCTTAGGTGTGTATTAGCTCAGCTTTAATTCTTAATTTTGCAACTTCATGTCTCCTGTCTCAGAGGCCACACCTGGGCTACACAAATTTTCCGTGCTGTAGTAACAGGACACGGGTGACAACAGGGCCAAAGCAGTCATACTAAACAGGGACAGCTCTCCCATTAGGCAACCTGAGAGTGGCAGTCTGATTTTGGGTTCCATAAAAATAGGAATGGATCCCTCTGTCAGTTGATTCTTGCAGTTTCTCATTTTCCCAATCCTAAAATCAATTCTCTGCATTTCTGGAGCAATTTGCAATGTATGCATTCTTTATGCATACAGTATATGCAATTTCGTACCCATGACTTGGCTAGAGAACCGCATTACAAAATTCAGATATGTGTGAAGTTTGAAGGATGGCTGTGTTCCTGTTCCTGGATTGCTTCAGAAAGTTTGAATTTGGTAGGCTTGCCTTTAGATGCAAGCTGAATCGAATTTCTCCCACACCTCTAGCAGAAAATCTTTAGTTACTTAATTTATTACTGCTGAATTCTCATTGCCAGAGAAGGAGAGGGGTGCTGGTGGGATTTTCTGCCTCAGATACCAAAATAACTTGACTTGACTTTGGCATTAGGCACCTCAGGCAGCAACTGATCTTGGGCTGGTCTGACTTGAAAACGAAAACTTAACAAAGCACAACCAAGAAAGATGCCTTGGTTCAGAGAAAGTGGGCAGGAAGGAAAATCCTTCTCTCCCTCTCATAATACTACAACCTTGGCTCATCCAATGAAGCTGAAAGGTGCGAGATTCAGGACAGACTAAAGGAAAAACTCCTTCACACAGTACATAACTGAACAATGGAACTGCTACCACAAGAAGTTGTGATGTCCACCAACTTGGACAGCTTTAGAGGATTAGACAAATCCACAGAGGATAAGGCTACTAATCATGGTGACTATACACTAGCTCCAGTATCAGAGGCAGTAGGCCTCTAAACACCAGTTGCTTGAGAACATGACCAAAAGAGTGCTGTGGTAGCCATGTTCTGGAAGTTTCCATGGGCATTTGTTTGGCCACTGAGGAAACAGAATGCTGGTCTAGGTGGACCTTTGGTCTGAGCCAGCAGGGATCTTACGTAGGGATTTTAAAGACACACGCACACACAGAAAGAATATGAATGCAGTTGAAACTAAATTTAGCATCATTCAGCGATAGCATTTGATCTAAGTCAGTGGTGGGGAACCTTTTCCATCCTGAGGGATGCATTCCCTTCTGGCCAACCTCCTAGATGCCAGTGGTAGTTGGGGCCCGAGGCAAAAGCTGATGCAGCAACCCATGTAAATCTAACTTTTCTATGATAGGCCTGTTTCTATCCGCATCTATACCATATATCTGGGCAAGCAAGAGGCATTGTTAAAAGTTCAGGGACAGATTCCAGCAAGGTAGACACACATAAGGAGGCTGTGAAAAAGGGCCAAGGCTGAGGTGGGGGTGTAGCCTGGAAGAGGCCTGAAAGCCTGTGTCCATCCCACACACCATGTGCTGGATGTGTTAAAGAACCACCACTGGGCCATAAAACCGAGTATAGAAGGCATTGCCTTATTTCTCGGGCCCTCCTCATGTGAATAAGCCCCATAATGCCCAAAGCAGCAAGTGTGCTGTAAGCAACCACTTGACGTAACATCACACTGTAGCTCTAACTTGATGGTGCTACATGGGTGCCTCTCCGCTGCCACAGGGCTCCGGCCTTGCCATCAAAACTGCTGACTCTTGTGTTTCTGCCGCACATAAGAAGTGAAAACCCAAAGCTCTCTTTCTTTCTCTCTCTCACACACATACACACAGTCTTTAAAAATAAATAAATAAGAGACTTAGAACTTGTTCTGCCCTATTTCCAAATCCTAAAGTTGATCTTCTTAAGCCTCACAGGGAAATACGAGTGAGCAAGAGCAAAGCCCTTAAGCTAATTAATACTACTTCCCCCCTCCCCATCTTTGCGCGCGGGGAGATATTTTTTCTAAAAATACAGCCATAGCCCATTTTAATACCATCTTTCTGCACGTCAGCATCTCTGGAAACAGCGAGGAGCTGAGCTCTGCTTTCATCTCCCCCCTCTGGGACTCCCCACCCACCTTGCCATATTTTGGGGCGGAGGGAGAGAGATGAGGACAGAACGAAGAAGGGACCGACCTGGTGTTAATGAGTTTGTGCTTACATGGCTGGCTACAGTGAGACAGTATCAGAGCCTGCTCTGAAAGGTGGGATACAAATAATTAGCAATAAACAAACCCTTAATTCACTACAATATGACTTGTTTACATGTTCATAAAAGCAAAACAAAAGAGGCTTTGGATAATGAGTTGCTCCTTGCCTCTCCTCCGTACCATTTCGGCAAACAGGATTTCCTTTCATCTTCTTGGAAACACTAAGGCAGGTTAAGGTCAGAAGTTCGATGCGAGCACACAGAAATGTCCAAAGCATGACTCAACATGTATGATGTGTTTCCCTGCCTGCGTGAACATCTATTGCTGATTCAGGATAACGTATGAGATAGAGGGAGGCCAAAGGAAACATGAAAGCGGAGAGGAGAACCTGGAATCTGCTCTAAAACAGGGACACTCATGGCATGGCAGGGGGATGGATGCAGCTGCTACCCTGCTTCTCCCGTGCCTTCTTTGCCCTCCTTTCCTGGGGGTGTCATACGAAGCCCAACGTCACTTGAGGTTCTGTAAATTGTTTGTGCACCAAAGATAGATTCTGTGTGAAGGAAGCACAAACGTTAGTGGACAGCCTATAAAGGGGGGCTGTGGTGGGGATTTCTGAGGGGTGGGGATAGCCTTCCTTTTGCCAAATTAACCCTGTTCTGTTTCATGAGATACCTCGCTGACCTCCTACAGGCTGCGAAGCGGGACATAAATACAATAAATAACTAAACACACACGCAGTTTTTAAAAAATGTGCAGAAGGCTCAGCCTATCAAGATGATCAATCTGAGAAAGTGGCCATTTCAGGAAGATTTCGAGATCTATTCTCTGCCTTCACCCAAAACCTCTCCAGAGCTGCCCAGGTCTTCCTTTAGTGAGCAGGGTCCATACGCATCAAACCATAAAGGTGTGTATTTACAAGTGGTGCATTTCTGATGGCGTCCAGCAAAGTTTTCTGAGTACGATGCAGAAGGGTGTTTTTTTTTAATCTCCAAAGTGAGGCCATCTTTGTGTTCAGCTGTAGCCTGAGGTGGGTGGGGAACAACAGTCTCCAAATTCCACTTTCCCTTCCCCTCTCTCTCTCTCTCTCTCTCTGGCTTTCCTCTTCAAACCAGCTTGCTGTGAGAGAACAAGACAGCCCCAAAAGGCAATGAGAAGAAAGTGTGATGAGTGGCACAAGTTTTCAGCTCCAGTTTAGCAAGCTGCAGTGGTGGCGGCGGCAGCAGCCGCAGCGGTTCCTCGGCCCCAACAAGGTGGACTATCAAAGTCAGTGCTCTCCCCATAAGGGAACACAAGTCAATTTTGGTCAGAAACCTGGGAATGATCTGGGAATGGTGAGAAAACAAAGAAGCTGAAGAGGTAAGGAAAGAGAGACAGGAAATGGAATGGAAAACAAAGAGCAAAGAAAGCCAAGTAACGCCTGTCAGAAACAGTGGCAGAACAGCGCCATGTTTGTTGGAAGGGAGGTAAATGTACATGGCTGAATGGATGGAAGGCTGGTCAGGAAACATCTTCAGAAACTCTCAGGCAGTTTCCACAGGTTGGCCCTTCACAAACAGAATCAATCATTCCAGGAGATACGATAACCAACTTTAGTCCCATAACGGCGTGTTTGTTGCACAACCTGTCGTTTACTTATCCTTCATTATTATCATTTGCTTTTCTCGCATGCCTTTCCCCGACCCCCTCTCTGGTTTTTTTTTTTCAGTTTTACTAAAAAATAAATCACAAACTAGATTTTTCTTTGAAGACCGAAAAAGGGTCCCATGGTTAAGTCTGTGCTGTTTGGCTAGTGCTGGTGGAGCTGCTACACTAGACTGCGTGAGCCGCTGGAATACCGGCGCCTCTGAAGCAAGGAGCTGGGGGGACAGGTCTGGTGCGGGTGGTTGTAGGGCGGCGGCGGCGGCGGAAGCGGGGGCTGATGGATGATTTTCACTGGGGTCCCTTGGAGCCCGCTGCCTAGACCGCGCAAGGGGGTGGAGCTGCAGGAATCAGAGGACACGTAGCGTGTCAGAGTCTGGTTGAGGGCCGGCTCCATGCGAGCGAGGCACGGCTTGTCCAAGACTATAACTTTGACAATCTGCTGGCACTGTACAAGTGTCCCTGCCGAGGCAGGGTAAGAGGGCACCAATGCTGTCTCCAGCCTCTCCCGTGGCATGTTAGGATGCGTGCTGGGCTGCATTCCACTCTCGAGCCCCGGGATAGAGTTGTGCTGGTACGTTTGAAGCCTGTTGTGAATTGACACCTAGTTTAGAAACAGTCAAAGAAGCATTAAATGTTACAAGACTTCTTCCCATCTCCTGCTAATGGGCTGCCCTTTACCCGACCACCCTCCATCAATGGACCTTCCTCCCCCATAAACCACAGCCCTGAATCTCCTCCTCCCCCAACGTGGTCCTCCTTCCACCCCTCTTTCCCACCTCCCCACAAGCACAGCCCCTGAAAAGTTCCTTCTAGAAAATAAAGATCCCCATTACAGCAAAGGCGGTGATGCTGTTTCCACATACAGCACAACCTCAACTATCCAGATTGAGCAAATGCAATCAAATTGTGGCACTTTGAGCAGGTCAGGGAGAGATTTTAACTTTACAAAATGAAGGCTGCTAATGGCCTGGCCCCAACTGCCTCTTATTCCAGGAAGAACAGCCTTATTGCTTAGGTTATTCTTTTTGTCAATTACACCCCCTTTTCCCTTTTTTCCTGTTGTTATGGTACTTAAGAGAAAGAAAGCAATTGGAGGTAAGGACTCTCTTATTTTTGCTTTGTAGTTATAAAGTTCCCTCTTTGACTGAGCTCTGTTCCGCAAGCAGAGTTCCTGCGAAACCCTGAATCATCATGCAATCCATGGGCCAACGAGGCAGAAAGAGGGGAGGATAATTGAGGTTGCACATCTTTGCAAGGAGGAAAAAAAATGAGATTTGCTGATGCTCAGAGAAAGACTTGAGCTCTTCCCAGCTCCTGTCTTTCCAAGCAGGAAGGTGCACACATGACTCACTAATCTGTTTACAAAAGGAGAAAATTAAAAAAAGGAACAGGGACGAGAGAGAAAAAAAGCAGAAATCTGACATATTTCAGCAAATTTGCAGCTCGCTCTGATCCACTCGATGGTTTGCAAGTGAAAGGAAATGGTTTTACACACGCCAAAAAGGAAAAGGAAAAAAGTACCCATCTAGCTTGTACAATGGTTAAAAAAAGAAAAGAAAAGAAATCTGATGGAATGGCAGCAGATCAGGTAGTCTCAGAGAAAATGGAGATGCTCACTTCTGCAGAGGAGGAAGAACAGGGAGAGGGGAGGAAGAAGGGCTTGAAGTGTCTTTGAAGAGAAAGCCCACAGGGTTTCCCAACATTAGATTGAAAGCAGGAACTAGGCTGGAATTGGGCTCCCTATGGAAAGGGCTATTTATGGTACAAGGGGGAGAACTCCTGGAATAAAGAGTTTCAGAAGGACACAGCTCCCCAGGAGAGGAGGAGGAAACTAGGAATGGGAAGAGAAGGGTCTCTTCCATGATGGACAGATCTGGGGCCCTGTCTGCCTGATTCTGGAATCACCTGAAGGAACATATATTTGTAAACTGTCTCCTTGGAATTTTGCATCCCTGAACTGAAAACCCTTCATGGAGAAATGTTTGCAGGCCCAACAGCTGTATATGAGGCCGTGGAGATGCCCGTCCCTCCTCCCCAGCAGCAGGAATGTCATCAGGGTAATGAAATAGGGTTTATGAAACCAGCATGAACTGGGTCTAAGGAATTGTGCCTGTGGCAGCTGGGTTTTTCCCAGGTGGTGGAACAGAAAGCTGGGGCATGGGTGTAAAATGGCCTCTGTGGAAAGAGGCCTAATCCGCAAGAAAGAGGAATTGGAGCTGGAAATGGAGGCTGATTGAGGAAATGCTTGTAACACTTGCAGGGAGATGGAGCTATCTGCCTGGTGAAAGAGGCTTGGGAAAGGACAAAGCTGGGGCAAACGAAATATTCTGGATATCTCTCCCAGATGACAGCTTTCTTGGTGAGCTGAGATCCACAGGAAGACTCCTACAACAGAGTTCTTGCTCCCAAATAAGGACAGGCAAGAAAGTTCCTCCAACAACCCTCCCCAAATTTGGAAATGATTGGCCTAAGCTTTCAACCTAAGAAGAGTCCCAGTGAATATGGGAAATGTTTGGTCTATGCTTTCAATATATGAAGCCTGTGACGAGGGCCCAGTGTCTAGGGCAGAAGAAGCTATGAGGGAAAGGTCATAGCAGTGAGTTTTAGCGGGGGGGGGGGGTCCTGCGATGGCGGTGGCCTGCCAGCAGAGTTCACCTCAGCTGTGTCTCTGATTTCTCTTGAAAGTGTGTTGGGTGGGGATGAGGAAGGAGCAGGTTAGTCTCCAGAGTTCGGGCGCTCGCTCCATGAAGGATGTGTTAACAGTTACTGAAACGGCTTGAAAAAAAATGCTTTGAAGTTTAATCTGGATTTGAAAGTTGTATTACCCGTCCTAGCAGTAACTTTTTATTGTATCTCTGGAAATTGGTAAAATTGTCAGTCTGGCAGGGGAGGCATTGATTAAAACCTGAGAAAAGAAACAACAGAGAATGTAAGAAGAGCTGAACTGAGGGAGAATTACTTACCTCAGCTGCTGTGTGTTCTACTTACCTCCACTGTGCTGTCCGGAACCTTCTCTCCCAAATCTCTTTTGGCTTTGAAAATAAAAGAGACCCCCTTCCTCAGTGATGAAATGCAATATTTATTTACTTATTTATTAACAATGTTTGCATGTTGCCCAATAACATAAAGTTCTCTGGGTGGTTTACCATTAATAAGCATAAAAACAATTTAAAATTAATGAAACAAATCAAAAGTAGCATAAATACAGCAAGGAAATAAAAACTCTAACCCCACAATTAAAGTACAGATTTTAGAACTGAGAGGTCCAGACTGCACAAGTTTTTTAGAAGGTCTGGATGAACAAAAGGCTCTTCTCCTGACACCAAAAAGAGCACAAAGATGGCATCAGGCGAATGAGTTGCTTAGGTCAGCAGTTTCTAAACCCAAAACATTCTTGAACACTGTTCAATATCCTATACATTCTGCATCTGTCTGTCCTTCCTCTCCCAGCTAGCTACTGAGTGGAAGGATGGGTACCAAAACTGAAATCTCATTCTGGAAAAATACTCCCACACTGTTGAAATGTCTTCACATTTTTTGCCCCACGCTGATCTGCTTAGTTTCATCCAAGCTTGTGGCACCACAAGAAGGACCAGAAGAGGCATTTATCCCTATAGCTCTCATACAACAAACATTTTCACTTCTTTGCTCCTTCCTGAACAAGAGTCACATAACTCACTTTGGCCATTTCAGCATAATGAAACCAGAAGTTAGACTTGTGTGACTAGCCTGTCCCTGCCATTAGGCACAAAGAGATAGCCACCTCAGGCAGCAAGTTTGGTGTGTCATGAAAATTGTTTAGTTGTTTAATGTCTTATTATTTTAATTTTAGTCATAGGGGAAGACACACGTTGGATTTTCTTATTTGCTATTCCAGCTCAGGTAGAAAAACATATTGGGCCACCCAGTTGAGTATCTCAGAGACTGTGCTTATACAATCTATTGCTGGGCCAACTCCAGTTCAATGTATACAGTTCTTTCCAATCAACATATATCAGCATGAAGTCTATAGCTGCAGAGTTTCCAGACTAACAGGCAGCTAAAAGATCTTCCAGGTCAGATTTCGGATTTGGAGAACTACTGACTAGGGAGAAACGTATAGCAAGAGAAATAATGAGAGTGTGACCTCATGGAATGTATTATTTGGAAAATACCATAACTTTTTTTTTTAAAGCAAACAACTTTAGCATGCTTCAAGGATCCATTCTGGAGGTTCAAAGAGACTTGAAGACATTTTGTCCTTCCTATTCCTGTATGCCAAGTCTCAGAGGATTAGCTAAGCTTCAGGGTAGGAAGTGAAGAAGAACCCAGAAAAGCAGACTAACCTGTTGGAGATCCTTGCTTGGACTGTATTTCCATCTGAGCTCCATTGGACTTTAAGGAAAGGTTCTTTGTCCCATGTTGCTTCTCCAGCTCCCCTGAGATACACGGAAAGAACATTTTTTTAAAGAGAGAATGGAGACAGAACTAAAAAGTAGAGCAGAAAGAGAGAAAGACAGGAAGATATGGAAGTGGAAGCAACAGGAGACAAGCAGAGAAATAATGGTTAGAGAAAGTGTATTCATGCATGCAAACGCACACACAACGGATGTGTCTATTCTGTGCTTTAAAAATATTAAACATTTTAGCCCTGGAATCTACATCCTGTGCCAAGGAAACAGAAATTCTAGAACCAGTAAAAATTATGCACAATGAACATATTCAAAAACATTTATTTGGCCTGAATGGAATGGCAAGGCAATGAATCTCTGCATCCTGGAGTTCTCAGCTATTCATTTGTGTAGCACTATCCATTTATTCATTCCTACAGCTTGTAATCAGCTCCTCTGTGAATAGCTGAAGCCAGATTTGGGCATTCCTTAACTATCTGTTTGGGATAGGGGGAAACACTATAGGAAGCTGGCTATGGAGCAGTTCTTTGGGAGAGAAGAATCTGGTAGGAAGTATCAATCAGTGCTAGTACACAGGGGAACATTGCAGGATTTTGTGCATCCAGGCAAGACAGATAGTTGATTATCAGGCAAATTTGGAATGCACTTTATAGAGCTGTGGTTCTACTCCCACACCCACCCTACAGACTTCTTGAAAATTACTTCAGGACTCAGTGGACCACTTAATGTTGTTGTTGTCGTTGTTGTTGTTCCACAAATCAAAGCACATGAACAGCTCATGTTTAAAAACCCTTAGTATCTCTTTAGTGTGGTAGATGTGTCTGTTTTATGGATAAAGTTATGCTGGAGTTGTCAGTTTTATCAAGGCCAAGTGCATATATTCTCAACTGTTCTGCACCCTTCTCATGGCTCATCCTAAGGATGAGTGAATCTTTTCCCCAGACTTAGGTTCCATTTTCCACATTTCCACACCAGTTTTGGGGGCGGGGGAGAGAATTACATCCTCATGAAAAGTCATCAGCAGTTTAGCATGAATGTATGCATTTTGTATGCAATTTTGCCCAATAAACCATTTTTGCAAAGCAATCTTTCCTTATATAATGTGTTTTGTATGGCATTTTCACTAATATATGCATTTTAGAAACCCTTTACCCTAATGTGTGCATTTATGTCCACATTATGTGGCTTATTGTACTCACATATCAGCATCACTCACTTTCTAATAAAATCCTCCCACCCCAAGAAGATACAGCCAGCCCTCCACCCTCATCCAGCTCCACAACCAAGGGTGCCATTTTGAGTAAGGGGCCATGATAGTTTACACCATCTCTGGTTATTCATGAGGAACATTTTATCTCTGGCAAACTTGCCACTTCTAATGCTGAGAAATTAGTGCTGCAAAAAATTAAGTGTGGCTTGCCCTAGATGCACATGCCAAAGGCATGAATCTCATTACTTGCAAAGAATGATGTCTGATGATCCAGTATTGATAACATTTTTATAATTGTTTTGTAGCATAAATATTTTAAAATCACAGAAATATTCTGAAATACACCAGCTTTTGCATTTCCATTTAATATTGAATAGCTTCATTTTTATTTAATATTGACTAAATTCGTTTTTATTTAAATTTGCACATATTCAAGAGAGGACCATTAAACCTTGTTGGGACTCCTGCCCCCTCCCCCCTCCTGAAATGTGAAATGGCACCCCTGCTAACAAGAGACACAAAAATACACAAGACACGGACATATGTACATACAGACAGAATGACTGCATGGAGTCTGGGCCACGCTGGGAGCCTTACATTCAATTCGAATCTGTTCTAGCTCCATCACCTCTGCTATTGACTCTTTTAGGTCTTCCACAAATTTCTGCATTTCCTCGGCTCCCAGAGCACAGAAATGAAGTACCTGTTTCTTCTCTGAGCCTGAAAGGGGAGTCACCAAGGTGATGCCGTGTGGGTAATCTACAAAAAAAGGAGAAGAGGGGACATAAAACTAGTGTTGTGGGTTCTATACATTAAAAAGGCTGAAGCAATCTGAGAAGAGACCATAGCTCAGTGGGAAAGCAGATGAGAAAGCCCCCATTCCTGGCATCTCCAGTGAAGAGGATCATGTGACAGGAGCCGGGGAAGGCCTCTCTGACGAAGATCCTTGCCAAGTCAGAGTAGACAGTCCTGTGTCAGAGTAGACAGTCCTTAGTTAGACGGACAAGCAGCCTGACCTACTTATTAAGGCAGCTTTCTACATAATCCTACTAATGAGACCAATTAGTATAATAATAAACACAGCTAAACGCTGCCAGGTTTGTTCCTGCTAAACAAGAGGATTGGTTGGTCTGGAATAAAAATCTGGACCCAGCTGGTTTATGGATGAGGGCGTTGGGGTTCTAAGGCTGCAATCCTATACCATCCCTCTCAAGTCAACCAGGTTTACTTCAGAGTAGACTGCACTATAAGTCTGCAATAGGCCACCTCTTGAAACTGCACTTCTTTGTTTTGAATGCATATGAAATATTGCCTCAGTTTGTTCATGTTGATTTTTCCAAGTAACTCACACAAATAAGCAGCTGTGCAAATTGAAATAGCACACTTTTGGAGGGGGGGGGGTTCTGCAGTGGTGCATATGAACAAGTGCTCACATCAATGGTAGCAAGGGCCCAGGATGGAAAGAGGATATGCATTTCCATGTGTACCAAAAAGGAGCATCCATCTGAGCACCATAATGCAGGTGGTGATATGGATTTCTGCATGGAACAACCTGCCCAAGTATTTCCAAGTATGAACAAACACCTAGTCAAAAATGATTGTGTACAAGATTTCAGTGCATACTTTCACTAATGCGTATGACTCAAACAAGAGAAGGCATGGGAGCTTAGTTTGATGCTGGGTCTACACTGAGAAAACCAATTGACTGACATGACTTAGTGTTTGTCAAATTGCAGAAATCCAGTTCAAAATGATCACAGATCATTTTTGCATTGGTGGGTGCCATTTGATGACAAAACCCAGGTAATTTGGAAACCACAAAAGTCTGGGAGAAATTGAGAGGCAGAGAGAATGTTGTGAGTAACCTGCAACAAGAGACATTTATCAGTTTGGTATGACATAGCACAGTGTGTTTCTATAGATTAAGTTAAATGTTAGGAGGATACATTCTCAAAGGCAGCATACATGAGTCTCTTTTTGCCAGCTATATATTTAAAACAAAGAAGTGCAGTTACATTTGCATCACTCAAGGGGCTTACAACAGTTAAAAACATTAAGGCACTATGCTCCAATACTTGCTTAAGAGCACAACTAGGCTTGCTATGTCAACTGATAATATATCATTTCTATGTGGGGTTCCTAAAAGGTGTTTGCACCCTGTTCAAGCTTTATACAAAAAACACTGTATTGGATTAAATTATCCTGGATAGCCTTGGAGTGGCTTGATGATGTGTTACCTTGTTAACATACAAATATTGTATGTTCCAACTATTAAACTTTCATTGGTGTCCAAGGTACCAGCTTATTGATTTTGGTAGAGTTTTCCTTAAAATAAACCTCAGCAAGATTACGTTGGTAATATTTGGTGGGAAGCCTATGAAACATAAATGTCACATAGATGGAAACATTCCAGAGCAATTTAAAGTTTTGAAATACCTAGCAATTTGGTTTTCAGCCAACGAAACTAGCCATATAGATATAAGAAACACCAGGACTTTTGTGTGTGACAGTACTCACTTGTACACAGTATCGGCACTGCTTACTTTCCTGCCAATGCCAGCCATTTTGTGCTGGCACCCATAATACTTTTATAGGAGTACTGGTACCTCATTTTAAAAATATAAAATAGCACCAAGGTCAAAGCAGCAGGATCCTTTCAAGCCATACTCTACTCCTCTGCAATGCACAATGGGAAAATCCTTTCCCCAGCTTTAAAAGCTTGTGGGTTTTTTTACATCTAAGGTGCCTGCACAAATACTGCATGGTGCCAAAATATAGAGGTTATGGGTAACAGGTGGAAGCTGAAATTGTTGCTTCAAACCACTCTCTCACTAAGCAGCAGGCTACGCATCTTTCCAGCACAAGGCATCACACTACTACCGCTGTATAAAAATTCACACTATAAATCTTGTCCTCCAGTGTCATCTGGCGAGTGACCAAAACTGTGACAAACTTACATTCATTCTCAAAGAGATGGAACTGCATTCCTAACAGGCCGACTGACTTGCAAAATGTGTACGTTGAAGAGCTTTTCTTCTTGGGGCAAAGCTTGAGAATCTGTTTGAGGACAGAGAAATGAAGAGGGTTTTTCAGATGCAACAGCAAAGGCCTTCTCTGAGTAAAACATAGTTGAATACTACCCCCAAGATTTGTTCCTTCACAGTGACCTCATGGAAGAACACTTGGGAGTTACTCTCAGCTACAACATTTGTCCTCTGTGGTCATAATTCCAGGACACTTACAGAAAACCTGCTTACTGGGCATTCCTTCCGATACATTTGCACAGATGATGGCTGGCTGTTTAATGAGAATCCATTCTAATTTGTTTTTGGAGACGTATTTTTTTCACCACTTTCCTTATCGCATAAATCCTGATCTTTCGGGGAATCGACTGCAATTACACCACCCAAATTATCCAGCATGTGATTGAATCCCACTCGAAACTAGAGTCAGTCTGGAAAGAACCCCGGGTTTAATTTCTTTGCGTGCAGAAAGGTGAACAATGAATTGCCCATGAAAGTGTCTTGTAAGGGGATACATTATTCATTCCCTAATCCTTTGATAAAATCCACACTAGAAGAACATGCGAGAGACTGTTTCAAGCTTTAAGTGGTTGCAGCGACAACACCTATCTTTGAAGGGGCTGGATCAGGACAGAAGGTAGCAAGGGGTTAAAGCCCCCTTATTCCTCCATCATGATCACATTCTGGATCATGCCCCCTGTACCTGCTATTTACTTGTTTGAAGCATGCCTTGCAATTACTAACTGCATCAAGTCCAGTTTGGCTCAAATAAACGGCACCGTTTTAAAAAATCTGATAACTGTCACCAGAATGTACAGCATAGGAAATTTAGTGAGAAATATGCTTTGGTGTTTCTTTTTCTACTCTCCAGGGAGTCCTGTCAAATCAACCGTGTCAGATTCACAGAGATTTTAACTTATTAGTTTCACTGAGCTCCTGTGAAACAAAGTAGAATGGATTAAGATGGAGATGTGTTTTTATTCTGCGGTGACTTTTCCTTTCACTATGCAGGGGAACATGAAACTGGATTCTCTTGAGTGTGCATCCACAAAGTTATTGTTTGCACTTTGCAAAAGTGTACAAATGCAGAGAGTCCATACCTGCCCCTTTATTTCCATGAATAATTGGCAATTGGCTTGGCAGGTAGCTGAAAGTATACTAAGTGCACACATGGAGCATACAACTTCAGCTCCATGCCCACATCACTGGCTCTTAACTCAGTTTTGGGAAAGTTGCTTGTTTTCAGCAGCACAGCTCAGCTGGTTACAGCGTGGTGCTGATAATGCCAAGGTTGCAGGTTCGATCCCCATATGGGAGAACTGCATATTTCCTGTATTGCAGGGGGTTGGACTAGATGATCCTCAAAGTCCCTTCCAACTCTGCAATTCTTTTATTGTATGAGTTCTTTCTCCCATATGAACCTGTCCGCTCAATAAGATCATCTTCAAAGCCTCTGTTCCTGCCCCACTCACTGTCTGATGTGTATTGGGAGGCTGTGGTCTCTCAGTCATGCACCTAGACTATGGGGCTCCTTCCTGAAGAACATTCGCTTAGAGATGGAACTTATATAGCAAGCTAACTCTGCTAATTCATCTTAGAAAGTGTCAAATCCATTGCTGTTTTAAGGCTGTATTTCATTTTGTTGTCTTATCTCTGCTGGTGCTGTAATTGTAATCTTTGAGTCATGGTGGGGCATAGTACAAGGTGGCATTAAAGACTGATTTTTATATCTATCTATCTGCACAAATACATACATACATATACATACATACATACATACATACATACATACAGCAACAACAACAACACATTTGTTGCAGTGTTTGGAAGGCAGGTAAGTGATTTCATGACCGAATGCTTCCTTGAGCAAAAGAACAACCAGCAGAACAAACCTCATACCCACGGAAAACCAGCATATCACAGATAAAAAGGTATCTAAACACCTTCTCCCTGATTGCTACCTTTCTACATAGAAGGGACTTTTATAAGTAAGAGAGAATGCAACACCTCACATCAAATCCAACCTGGACGTCCTAGGGGAGTCGCGTGTCCTGTGCTTTTCCTGAACACTGGCTCTAAGTCCCTTTGCGATGCTGTGATTCTCAAGGCCAAAGGCCACTCACCACCAGCAAATCATTGAAGAGGAAGACCTCCCTCTGGTGAGCAGCTTGCTTCTGTACTTTGTTCACGTCCGTCACTTCGTAAAGTCGGCTGCAGCAAACTAACCGGCGATGTGGCACTGAGAGGACCTGGAAGACAGAGACGGAGTGGAAACAGTCCCCTTCCTTATCCACCAACCCCAAAGCATTGCACGTTAAATGACTTCAAGCAAGCTTTTGCAATGGCTTTGCCCCACCACCACCTGCAGCCTGTTCTCATCAGGACATTTTCTGCTCCATAATGGCACTGAATGTACCAGAGCAGCCTATCACAATTATGGCAGGCAGAGTTCGTTCATTTCAGGACTTTCCCTGATCTGCAATATCTCGCTGCACCTGATGGAATTGGAAGACCTTGGTGCTTACATGAGCACAAAAATATAATAGGGCCTGTGATGCAAAGTCTACTAAGTGTGGTCCTTTTCTTGGAGGGAGAAAGGAAAGCAAGTTTTTAACCCCCCATGACAGCAGAGAAGCAAATAGAAACTGAAATGGCAATGTTGATTGTTATGGATCACAAGTGGAATCAGCAACAAAGTGTTTCAGGGTTCATCTTTCCTCATTAAAGGAGCATTTTCTGTCCTGAGTTCCTCCCAGCCATTTTCTCCCAGCAGGCCATTCGACTCTCCACTGCTAGGTTTCCCATTTTTCTCTTCCGCAAGACTCACAATGTCCTATGATTACTGAGCACACATGGTCCTCTGCGGACTGTTTAGAAGTTTGTTCATTTTAAAATGTATTTTTCTGCTTCTGGAAACCTCAGAGTCCTTCCAAGCATACTGCTACTTTCCTGTTTCTGTTTCTCAGTGGCCCCATTTTGGCTCCAGTCTTATTGGCACTCACCACTTGAGTTCACTATTAGAGGGAGTGATTTATACAGGGCTGTCACTGCAGATGGCACTTTGCAGAATAACATAAGCAAAAAAGGACAGGCCTCTGCTTCAAGGAGTTTATGGTCTAAATTGTGATGAAAGGAAAACAAAAGAGTGAGGACAGGGAGAGGAGAGAGACAGGAAAAGGGGGGGCATAATGTATATGTAAAATGCAGTTACATGTGCTGAAGCTTAATTTCAGTAAGGGCGAGGAGGACTAACTAACTAATTACCGCTCATGGCTTAGAAATCAGAGGGAGAACAGCTGGATCATCACAGGAATATCTACACAGTGATTCTCCCAGGAAGGGGGAGACAAATCTGTCCATTTCAGCTTCTCTCGATTTCTCAATTTTTTTCCAGTTTTAAGCTCGGTTCTCCCTATTTCCTCATTAGCCTGATTTTTTTTTAAGGGGGGGGGAAAGTCCTCACAAACATTTATCAGCATTTTAATGTGTGTTTCTTCTAACTGATAAATTTCTGTATGCATTTGGCCTAGTATGAAACAATCATCCCTAAAACAATGCAACTTCATATGTTATTTTTACTAATATATGCATATTTACATACATTTCCCCCCCCCCCCAAACATTCACATTTCTTTACAAATTATTCAGGTTGGAGAACCACACTGCAAAATTTTGAGAAGTGCAATTAACAAAAGATGTTGGTTTGTGCATTGTTTTGGGAAGTGTGATTTAGGTGGGCTCTTGTTAAAATTAAAAGTGAACTGAATACCCCACACCTACTAAAAGGCCCTTTGCAGAACCCACCACCCTGTACTCCAGGCACATGTGGTCTCTGTACACACAGATGGGCCCTGAGACACCTTCAGCCTTTTGTGCCTTCCTATGGAATTGGCTTCCAGGTTACAAGGCAGGCAGGGTCTGCAAAAACGATTGCTGCCCGGAAAATCAGGCAGACGTACTCAAGACCATTTTCAAGGGCAAACAAAATAAATAACGATGCGAAAAAATAATAATTATAAATGAGATCAGAGAACACTGCAGAGAAAGAAAAGAGGAGATGGGCACATTAAAGGAAAATGTAAGTCAGAATGAGAAGGCTAATCATATACCGTATTTTTCGCTCTATAAGACGCACCAGACCACAAGACGCACCTAGTTTTTGGAGGAGGAAAACAAGAAAAAAAAAATTCTGAATCTCAGAAGCCAGAACAGCAAGAGGGATCTCTGTGCAGTGAAAGCAGCAATCCCTCTTGCTGTTTTAGCTTCTGGGATAGCTGCACAGCCTGCATTCGCTCCATAAGACGCACACACATTTCCCCTTACTTTTTAGGAGGGGAAAAGTGAGTCTTATAGAGCAAAAAATACGGTAATTCAGTGGCAGAATATCACATGCTTCGAATGCAGAAGGGCCCTAGTTCAGCCCCTGACATCTCTAGTTAAAAAGCTCACAAGCAGAATGTGATGGGGAAGACTTCATCCTGAGATTCTGTATGAAGAGGCCTTGCCAGTTCAGTGCGAAGCAGGGGTTTGTATCTCTGGCCCTCCAGACGTGGTTTAGACTCTATCTGCCACCATCCTTGACATGCTGGCTAGGACTGATGGGAGCTGATCGAGTCTAACAGGTTCCCCATTCCCGAGAAGGACAATACTGGGCCAACAGGACTTACCTGGCACAAGGCAGCCTCATAAGGAAAAAGTAACCATGGAGCAAACACGATTGCAAGGGATAACAACAGCAACAACAGTAACGCAGATTGCCTTTGTGATGGGCAAAAGGCTCACCGTTTTCATTCCAACAATGGATTTTTCTACTTTGGTGACATAGGTTACATGGTCCTCATTTGATTTGAGCTCTCTCTGTTGGATCCTCTCGTAAATTCCCACCACTAAGTCCCGGGGAATGTCAGCTCCATCATCCACTCCTGTGAAGCATAAACAATGAGAACAGAGATAAAATATGAACCTGAGTTACAGGGGGGTGTACTTTTTCAGAGGCTTGAGAAAGAGAAGATAGAGTCATGGTTGGCTGTGATAAATGCACATGGTCATATATTTCTGTCCCAGTAAGGGCTCTGGCCAAAGAAGAATCGCCTCTGCAAACCTGCTGGACCAGAGATTATGGGGAGGTGCAATAACTATAAATTTGTAAGATTGCATTTTTTTTTTTCAATTTCATGACCAGCTAGTGAGCAATTTCAAATGTACATATATTTACAAGATCAACAATGCAAATAGGCTCTTCTCCCTCTCACGGAGAGGTGGCAGTGCTACTTTCCTCCCTTCGGGTACATATATTTTAGTTATTTTGGTGTTATGTGCATCTACCTCTGGCTTGAATTCTACTTCACGCTGGGATTATGGCTCATCCAAGCAATGCCCTCACCTCTGAGGTTCCGAATAAAGTCCTCCAGCATCATTTTCCTGTCAGGTTTGATGTTAGGGCTGTACATATCCGTGTTGAGAAGGATGATAGCAAAGGCCAGGATGAAGATGGTGTCTGGGTTATGGAATTGCTGGACTACGTCAGGGTTACACATGCAGTACCGCTGGCTGCAGGTGGGGGAGACAAAGTCAACACACATGAATGGAAATCAAATGCCACTAATACATAAATTTAAATGTCTGGGGATCCTCAGATTACTTACAGTCTGACTATCAATGATGACACCAAAGTTTATTTTATTCCATAAAATCTATACACCACTTGACTGTTTCAAAAAAATGCTTCAAAGTGGTTGGGCCTACAATCCCAGAGCTATAACTCAGAATAAAAGAACAAGCCAATCACTTTAGGTAGATTCAAAAGACCAGGAAGCATGTTAGATTTCACATACACAGCTTGCAGTGCATCAGTTGGTTCTACAAGCACACAAACGGAAAAGTCTGTTTCCCAAGAATAACTGATCCATGACAGAAATGGGAATCTGGGTAAAAAGACTTTGGCAATCCCACCCGCCATTGCACCCAATGTGTTTTGAATATATGTGATTTTGGCTTTAGGCATGATCCCTGGAACATAACCCCTGCGTATGTTGAGGGCTTATTGTATTTGAATATGTGCAGAAACTTCCCTGCAACAAAACTGTGTGCTTGTGGAAATCTTCTCAGACGGGTCTGAGTTCTGCATGCCTCAGTAGCACTGCCGAGAGTACCACATGCCTCAGAAGTGTAGCACTAGAAACAGGGCTGTTAGTGCTGTAGCCCCAGCCCTCTGGAATCAATTACCAAATGAAATTAGACAGGCACCTGCTGAAGATGTTTTTGTTTAAGAAGGTTTTCCCTGACATGTGACCTCCCCATCATTTATGAAATACTAATTGTAAATTTGTAGGAATGGCTTACATCTGGTGAGCCTGTCAATGCTGTCTGACTGATTTGTGGGGCAGCATAACACCAACCATAGCCACAAAACTGGGAAGGAGCAGCACCCTTCATGAGATCTTGGGACCCTACACCTCGCATGGCCCAGCGGAATCTCACTACAGGAACCTTTAAAACCTATTCATAGGTTTACTCTTCCTTGGGTGAGGGGAAACTCCTGGCTACTCCTCAGACAGTTGACCTCCAACATTGGAAGCAGCTGCCTGTCAATCTCTACCACATCAGTGCGGCTCTTACCTGAAGGCTTCAATCAACCTCTCCACCTTCTGGGCCTCTCCCTGCACCCGGATGTGGGCTTGAAATTTCCGCAAAGCTTCATCAAGCTCCATGCCAGAGAAGTCCATCTCATCTACTACACAGCTAAAGGAAGGAGAAAACAAACAGCATTACTACAAGCATCTCTGCATAACAGCCTCCTTGGAGATGTACGATGGAAAAACAGGCCTATCATAACAACATGGAAGATTTCAGCAGGAATCCCATTATTCCTTCCTAAAAAAATCAAGATGTGACTACACCCCATCTTGCTTCTGTATCTTGCTCTCTTTTGGCTGACATCCGAGCTCACTCGGAAAAAGCCTTGGGTCTACTGAAGATACATTTCAGTTATATTTTTATCCCACCCTTCCTCTCTAAGTAGGGCAGGGCAGTATGAATGGCTCATCCCACAAACCCCTCCTCAACACCACTGTGAAGTAGATAGATTGAGAAAGTGGGAGTGGTCCAAGGTCACCCAGTGAGCTTCATGGCTGAGTGGGGATTTGAATCCCAGGGTATTAGGTCCTAGTCCCAACATTCTAACTGAATGCTAGTATTCATCTAGCCTTCTCCAGTCTTGTGTCCTCTGGGAATTTTGGCCTGTGGTTTCCATAACACCTGAACACTGTCCATGCTAGCTGGAGCCGCTGGAAGCTTTAGCCCAACAACATTTGGAAGGCACCAAGTTGGGGAAGGCTGGTCCACAATGGCTGGCAGTGGCTCTGCAGGGTTCTAGACAAGAGATTTCCTCAACCCTACCTGGAGATGGCAGGGATTGAACCCTGGGTTTTTTGCATGCGAAATGTGTGTTCTGCTACTGAGTTATAGCCCTATCCTAAATGGGAGTGGGCAAATGGGGAGAGAGCATTTCAGGTCAGCCTCAAGGTGACGTGCCTTGAACAGTCCGTGAGTGTTGTACAGATACTAAAGTGTTGCCGTATGTGTGGACTCAAATTTGGGTGGAAATAACCCCCTAAACCAGCAGTGGGGAGCCTGAGGTCCATGGGCAGAATACAGCCCTCTCTCCCTGCCCCTCAAGACTCCCCAGGACAAACACAACCCTCCCCCCAAAGCAGACCCCGTCTGTACTCTGTACTCCATGCCCTCCTTGATAATGTCTCTTGTTTGCCTATATGAATGGCAGAGAGGTGTAGGGGTATGCATATCTGCAGATATCTCTAACTTGCAAAGCTGAAATCCATTGCTCCACCTACCCTTGCCTCTGGTCCTGCCCAACACTGGCACACAGCCCCCGAGGTGTCCCATGAGGAAATGCAGCCCCTGGACTGAAAAGGGTCCAAATACTTGGTCTAAACTAAGTCTCTGAAGAAGAAGAAAACTATAATCTGTCTCCAGTTGCAGAGACCTGGGTTTGGTTTTTTCCTGTGCCAGAGGAACTGTTGATACCACACTCAAGTATAAAGGGAAGAAAAATCAATGTGACTATTCCCCCAAGACAGTCTTTATTTTTTCCCTTCAAGGGGCAGATCAGAGGATGCTTGCAGAAGGAGAAAGAGCACTAAAGAGCTATCCCTCTTCCTCTCCCGTCCCTCCTCCTCTCTGTTTGTTATTTTTATTTTACTAACACATACACTTCTTCTTCCCATGGGGTCACATCAAGGCTTCTTGCTGCTAAATGCTTAGCTTTGATAACTGCAGAAAATTTCCTAGTTAATCAATACCAGGTTCACCACTGCAGTCACCCCTGGAGACTTTAAAATTTGGAGGAAATAAAGAAAAAGAAATAAATACTTGAAGTGCATTGCGCTTCCTTGCACGAAGACACCATTAAAGACTGAAGCCTACTCAACAGAATGGGGACTATAGATCCCATCTTCTCCATCAAGGGAACATCTAAGGCTGCATTCTCCATGCCAGGGCATGGTTAACGACTGCAACCTAAAGACTTATGAGTTCTTAGCAGTTCTCTGTAATTTTGCCTGGAATGGCACCAGTGTTACTGTACCGTTATGAGTTTGGGGTGTTAAACTGGGTGCCAAACCCCTCTAATCCCTGGATCCAGCAAGTGTTAGAATTTAATCAAGGCTTCTAATTCTTGGAATAGCTAGGCTAGCCTCCTGGTGAGGTGATAAGACTGGGTGATGGGCTATTAAGGGAAACAAAGGAAAAGGGCTCTGTGTGAGACTGCAAATGGTTGGGGCATCTCCCTCAACTCACAGATAGTTCAAAGGACAAAGCCTTAGTGTAGGGTTGGGGTAGCAGCGATGTCACCCAGAAGGAAAGCAGTAAGAAGTGATCTACTTGCAGATCTCTGGGTAATTTTTGTAGTAGACCAGAAAGACTCCCAATTGTTTAACAATTCCAACAAACAAAAAAGGCGACTCTTATGACAAAACTAGGGCACTGAATTGAAAAAAGAAAGAAATAAGCTTGGGGAGAAAGCAGGAGATGGTTTGTGGGTGGCAAGGACTGTGAGCTCAGGTCTGCTGCTGAAAACAAATTCCTGGTGTTCAAGGATATGTTCCTTAATTCAAAGTCTATGTTTGGCCCCTAGGCCCTTATGGATCTGGGTAATGGGTCTTGGGGGTACAAGCAAAAAACAAAGCAGATCCTGTAACCTTTAAGCCTCTGCACAGCCCTGGTTTAAAATATATATTGGCTAGTTGAGTTTGATGGTGGGGGTGTGCATCAGCGTCTCCTAGCTACTTCTTCTTTTTGCCAGCAATATGATAATTCATAACAAATGCAAGACCAAGAGGGAGGTGGAGAAGACAAGGGGGCTTGTCACATTGGTGTTTACTGTGAATTTGAGGCTGATTTCTGGGCATTGTTTACATGACACTACCCTCAACCAGAACCCATCCCATGTGTGATTTCCTAAAGTAACCAGCACAAAAATGGATACATAAAAATTCAAGGCCTCAATACCTTAAGGACCTCCCCTCGCAATCCTGTGTTTGTCATCCAAGGCCCTTCTCTATGTCCTGCCTTCCCCAGAGATTCGGAAGGTGACAACACAACAACAGGCCTTTTCTGTGGTGGCTCCCTCTGTGGAATTCTCTCCCCAGAGAGGCTCGCCTGCTGCCATCATTACATGTCTATAGGCACCAGGTGAAAACATTCCTTTTTACCTAGCCTATCAGCCATTAAATAATCTATGGCCTGTTAAATTGGTATGTGCTAATGTTGTTGTCATTGTTGTTTCATTATGCTCTGTATTATGTTTTTATTATTATGCTGCGTAAATGATGTTCTTAATGTACACTGCCCTGGGCCCTTTGGATAAAGGGCAGTTAAATAAATAAATAAATAAATAAATAAATAAATAAAACAAGCAAGCAAGAAAGAAAGGTAGCTAGCTGCCAAAATATAGTACAACACGGGGCTTGGCTCTTTTATACATATCATATGTATAATATACATATTATTTCATATCTAATTTTGCTTGTAATTAGTTGGGCTTTAAAAATAATAATAATAATACACAAGTGGTTCAGACATAAACAGCTGCTTGATACAAGAGGTGGTTCAAAAGCAAGCAAAGATTGATTGGGCTGGAACTGCTTAATTACAGGTATAAATCCCCTTAAAACAAGATTCCTCTTCCTTCATTTCTAGCCACACTGTTGAAGCTGCACAATATAGACAGGATTATCCCAAAGGTGCTCTCTTTAATAACCTTTAGGGATGTTTCAAGCATTATTATTCTGAAGGGAGGAAAAAATAGAGCACTGAGTCATAGAGAGAATGCATTTTAACGTGAGTATTGGTTATGTATGTAACAAACAAATAGGTATAGCTATGCAAAATAAAGACGGTGTGTGTGTTTTGCAGCAAGTGATCAGATTTTAGCATGGAGCTTTTATAAATGTATAGACAAAAAGCTACGCACAAGCTTGAAATCCATCAGATGCTACTGTTTGGCTGATTGTTACTAAAGACTCTCCTGGAATAGTCTCTTCTACTTTTCCAAACATCCCTTTAATGCGGAGGCAGGTTTACATGGACGGCACATAATAAACCTAAGTATCACTGAACGCCAGTAGAGCTTTAAAACATGGAGGGGGGGGGGAGACACAATTCTATTGTGCTTGAATCCAGAGCCCCTGAGATCACTTTCATCACAATTTCAACCACTGTAATTTCTTGTTGGTCCTTCTGCCCACAAGTAGCATCGCCAGAAGAAACCTCAGTGTCTTGCCAGTGCATATTCTGCCACAAGGCACCTAGGACAGGACTCATCGCAGCACTGGAGGCTCACAGTGCAAGGGTTTGGGAAAGGCAGGAAGCAGCTGTACCGTTGTGGGCCGGGGATGTGCTCAGCCAAGCGCAGTGACCTATTTTCCAAGCTTTTTCCGCTCAGGTGACAATGCAGCGGGAGCCAGCTTCCCACTAAAAGCGTCTGCAAAATGAACTCGCAGCCCACACTCAAGAAGGGAACAGAGGAGAGGCAGCCAGGTGGAAACTCTTAAAACCACAAGACACAAAGATATTAATAAGTAACAGCCCTCTTCCCTCCCTGAAATAAACAACTTCAGGGCAAGCTAGGGGAAGGGGAACTTGCCTCATGTTGCTCAGGCAACAACCCTGTTCACCAATGGTTCCCACAGTGGGGTCACAAACAACTCAGTGGCTGCCCCCTCTTTACACCAATCTACCTTCCCTAATGCACCTTGCTCCCCTAGGAAGAATGGGTATATGCAATGTGGGGAAATGTGGGTAGGAAGACCGGATGCAAAAGAGCATAGTGTTTGAATTGTTGGGATGTGAATAGATGCTAGGAGAGGAAATATTTATGAGATATTATCTTTCCTTCCTCACGTTTGTGAGTGTAGCTGAGTGACATCCATTTGCAGCTTAAAGGGAAGCTTAGCTAAGCTTGTTTTAGTCTTTTAGTTTAAGTAATCCAAGCAGAATGCGGGTGGTGCTGTGGGTTAAACCACTGAGCCTAGGACTTGCTGATCAGAAGGTCGGCGGTTCGAATCCCCACGACGGGGTGAGCTCCCGTTGCTCGGTCCCTGCTCCTGCTAACCTAGCAGTTCGAAAGCACGTCAAAGTGCAAGTAGATAAATAGGTACCGCTCCGGCGGGAAGGTAAACGGCGTTTCCGTGCGCTGCTCTGGTTCGCCAGAAGCGGCTTAGTCATGCTGGCCACATGACCCGAAGCTGTACGCCGGCTCCCTCGGCCAGTAAAGCGAGATGAGCGCCGCAACCCCAGAGTCGGTCACGACTGGACCTAATGGTCTGGGGTCCCTTTACCTTTACCTTTAATCCAAGCAGAGGTGGAGCTAGCTGTTCCGGCACCCGGAGCGGCGCACATAGTGTGCACTCGGGGGCGGGGCTAGCCAAGCGCGGGGCGAGCATCCCAGGGGGGTGCCACACCCACTGCACCCCCTCCTTCCTTCTCCAGTGAATCCAAGATGCTTTAAGGAAGACTGGATTTTCCTGGTATTTCCCCCTTCTCTCCCCCTTAAAACAGCAATCACACAAAGAGTCCTATAAAAGGTAAAAATAACATTTACTCACTCAGAATACTTGTTGAAGAGTAACAGATGTAGCAACTTTGGTCAGGCAGGCTTAAAATGATAAAACCTGGCCACCAAGCCACTGGCCCAATTACTCATGCCAGGCTCCTCCAAAACGCCGAGACCTCCAGGTCCTTCAACATTTGCCAGATGAAATTGTGTTTTAAGTGAATATAAGGGAACGCTTAGGTGAACACTGAACGTAAGAAGAACCCTGTTGGGTCAGCCTAAATGTCCACCCACTCTAGTGTTCTACCTCTTTCCTGGAGTGGTCAACCAGAAGCCCCCAAAAAGCCCCCATGAAGGGTTTGAAGGCAACAGCCTTCTCCTGCTCTTGTTCCCCATCACCAAACTGAATAGGTGGGCATGGCCAACCCAAAGATATCTCTGCACAAGTGACAAAATCAGTAAAGACCATCAAGTGGTACCTACAGAGGGAAAACAGCTATTGCACACACTTGACAAATAGATCCATTTGGATGAAAGGAATATAGGAAGCTGCCTTATACCGAGTCATGCCAATCGTCCGTCCAGCTTAGTATTGTCTTCAGTAAGGACTCATCCACACTTTTCCTTGTCACTAGTTTTTGCTCTGCTGCTTTCCCCTTGAGAAACCTGCTCTTTAGTGCTAAACTGGAATGAAAAGCAATATGTGGGAAACCCCATAGCCGTTGTTTCCATTTCAACACCAAACCAGGGGGAAGCAGCAGAGCAAGCAGAGGTGTGGATAAGCCTCAAGTGACATTCCCTAGGAATAACAGAGATTGAAACTGGGACCTTCTGCATGCAAAGCAGATGTTCTACCTCTGAACTATGGATCTTCTGTATGTTTAACAGCAGTCCCACATGCAGAAACTGAACAGTCCCCAGCATAGGGAAAAGCCTTGCCTCCTTAATGTCTGCCTGCCAGGCTGATGCTAAAGGCACAGGGGAAGAAACAAAGGCTGGCAACCAGTCATTCAACCACAGAGGCTGCTGGTTTCATAGAGGAGATGAACTGAGAAATGTATTGCTGTTTCATTGTGATGGCGATGACCACGCGAAGCCAAGGGCATTTCCTTCCTACACAGATGTACTGAATTCCCTCCATGCTTTGGGGGAAGTGGGAAGTTGTTCCTTGCACCTGTCAAGATTATTTATGAATTCGTTTCCAAACTGTCTACCCCACATTTGTAACCCGCAGGGCTGCAACAGCAGCTTATGGTTAAATACACACAAAAAGACGAAAACCCATACAAAAGGCAAGACACGCAGAGCCCAATGAAAACAATGAAACCACCAGGACAAGCAAGAGAAATCTAGCGAAGGCACAACAAATGCCTTCCTGAACTGGAAAGGCTCAACCATCTTTCTGGAACAAGTGAGGACATTTTGGATTTAGAAGGTTTCAGCAATGTATTTGGATGGCATGCGTATCTGTGGTATGATAAGGTCAAAGCACATAAAGCATTTAAAAATCACATTGTCAGGAAAGCATTGTTTAATGTCTGGATAAGATACAAGGACTTATTGGAAAATAAAACCCCAAGGTGGCTGTCACCGATGGAAGCAAAAGCTCTGAAAAAGCTCAATATGGAGGCCAAATGGCCGAAATATTGGGAAATTTTGGAACAAGACGGAGATAGATTGAAATTGCAGAGTTTTGAGAAATTAAAAAACAAAGTGCGAGACTGGCTTCATTACTATCAGATAATGGAGGCATATAATTTGGATAAGAAAATTGGCTTCCAGGTGGAAAAATCAAAATTAGAAACAGAACTATTAGAACCCAAAACTAAGATTTTGTCAAAGATGTATAACTTGCTGTTGAAATGGAATACTCAGGATGAAACGGTGAAATCTGCTATGATTAAATGGGCACAAGATGTTGGACATAACATAATGATGGCTGACTGGGAACAGTTATGGACCACAGGTATGAAGTTTACGGCATGTAATGCCTTAAGAGAGAATATTATGAAAATGATATACAGGTGGTACATGACCCCAGTCAAGCTTGCAAAAATTTATCATTTGCCCGATAACAAATGTTGGAAATGTAAAGAAACTGAAGGTACATTCTTTCACCTTTGGTGGACGTGCCCAAGGATTAAGGCTTTCTGGGAAATGATATATAATGAACTGAAAAAGGTATTTAAATATACCTTCCTGAAGAAACCAGAGGCCTTTCTCCTAGGCATAGTCGGCCAATTGGTGCCAAAGAAGGATAGAACTTTTTTTATGTATGCCACAACAGCAGCAAGAATACTCATCGCAAAGTATTGGAAGACACAAGATTTACCCACTCTAGAAGAATGGCAGATGAAGCTGATGGACTATATGGAATTGGCAGAAATGACTGGCAGAATCCGAGACCAGGGAGAAGAGTTGGTGGAAGAAGATTTGAAGAAGTTTAAAGATTATCTACAGAAATATTGTAAAATTAATGAATGTTAGAACGATGTAGGATAGAAATTAAGTGGTTTCCAGCTGTAATGCTTTAAGGGAATATGAAAAATGGGTTGTTAAGAGATAAAAATCTAAAGTTACTATTTTAAGACTAAAGATTAGGATAAATAAAGAGGGTAAGGATTTGCTGAACCAACAAACTGAACTGGAATACAAAAAAGGGAGGTATGAGGAGGTCCGGGAAACAAGCTAAGGAAAAATAAGTAATAGAAAATCTGAGTGTTTTTAATCATTTTTATTTTGTATTTTTTTTTCTTTTTCATTTTTTATTGTAATATTTTAAAAATATCTTATAAAAAAAAAAGAGGAGTTTCGTAGAGAGACTGCTGAGAAAGCCCTGGATTTGCCAGCCAGTCACCAAATTGCCCTTTGTTGAAGGGCTAAAGCTCACCAGCACGTTTTACATGTCAGATTCAGTTCCTGGCATCTCTGGGTAGGTCTGGGGAAACCCCCTATCCCAGAAAGCTGCTGCCAGTCAGTAAAGGGAACACTGAGCTAGATGAGGAAACAGCAAATGAGCTTCTTCTTCATGCTGCACACAGTCAAACTATGGAACTCACTCCTTCAGGAGGAGGTGATGGCTTCTAACCTGGAGGGCTTTAAAAGAAAATTAGACCAATTCATGGAGGAGAGGGCAATTGACGGCTCCTGCCTCTGATGGCTACGCTTTGCCATAACAGTTGGAGGCAGCAATGCTTCTGAATACCACTTGCTAGAAACTGCAGAAGGGGAGAGTGTTCAAGAAGAAGAAGAGGAGGAAGAGGAGGAGTTTGGACTTGATATCCCACTTTTCACTCCCCTTAAGGAGTCTCAAAGCGGCTAACAATCTCCTTCTCCCTTCCTCCTCCACAACAAACACTCTGTGAGGTGAGTGGGGCTGAGAGACTTCAAAGAAGTGTGACTGACCCAAGGTCACCCAGTAGCTGCATGTGGAGGAGCGGAGACGCAAACCTGGTTCACCAGATTACAAGTCCACCGCTCTTAACCACTACACCACACTGGCTCTCAAATCCTGCTTGCTGGCTTCCCATAGGCATTTGGTTGGTCACTGTGAGAACAGGATGCTGGACTGGATGAGCCACTGGCCTGGTCCGGCAGTCTCTTCTGATGTTCCTCTGCTACTTGCTACATTTTGACTATTATATATTTCTGGGAGAACTGAAAGCATTTCCTGTCATTGTGACCTTTGAGAAAGAACATAACACACCTGCTCATTCATCGAACCCCCTTCAAGGCTCGTCCTGAACAAACGACTACGCATTGCACAAAAGAGGCAGGATGGCACGTCCGTTTCCTGAAAGTCTGATCGGCTGCTTTCTGCCAATTTCTCAGTGGAAACAATGGAATTGCAAACTCTGGACAGTAAGGAGACCAGTTCGCCCTCCAGGAAAATAGATCAGAGCATACTGCCCCCAATGTAACAAACAACCTGCTCCCATTCACCAGAATGCCTCTTGCATTCAGAAAAATAACACTCGCTTTGGAAACAAATTGAAGACGACAGTTGTGCCTGACCTTCCCAGAATCCTTCGACTTGCACAACAAACAGCCCACCCCCAGTGATGCTGCCAGCTCCATTCATGGAACGAGCCATCCACTGCTTACCCAGCGGAGCTTATGAATGAACGGGGAGGGTATGACATTCTTGAGACAAAACATAAGGAACAAAAGGTGAACGGAATCAGGGCAAGATAGATGGACAAGAACAAAACAGTGGCATAGAAGGATGCTCAGGAGGGCGGAGGAAAGCAAATGGATAGAGATAATGACAGTGGGACAGGCATAACGGAGCTGATCTCTCAACCACGCTTAAGAAATTGAGAGTGGGCTGTGCAGGTCACTGTCGCTCCCCTCCTTCCTTCCCCTTTGGCCATGTATTCCCCCTCCTTTCTCAGTGTTTCGCCATTACAACTGCACAGATACTAGCCATACTTAATGCTAACCAGGTTCCCCATTGTGACAATAAGGACTGAAGGGTTTGCACACACTGATTAAGAAACATCTTAGCTGCATTCACCATGGCGAGCATCACTGCAGATGTAATGCTTAAGCCATAGTTTAGGCAAATCAGGGAAGGGTGGAGGGAGGAATATACACCAGTGAAGGGAGGAGGGCAGAGGATGTTGTGTGCTTCCTTGTTGTCTGTTGTCCACTTTCTTAGCAATAGGAAGCACTCATAATTTTTGGCAATATGGGGGGAAGAGGATAATAACAGGAAGATGCCTTATATCAGATCCATTTGATTATTAGTCCATCTAGCCCAGTTCAGACTGCTGTCCCTGGTCTCATGCAGAGGGTTTTCCCTCTTTCCAGGGAGGTGCCAGAACTTGGGTCCTTCTGCATGTAAAGCATGTGATTGGCTACTGAGCTATTGCCCCTCCCTTGCAAGTTAGCCAATCGAATCTTATTAGTGCAGTTCCCTGTGCAGGTTTCTAGCAAGCTATTCACACCCAAAAGTCATTTGAAACCTCTTTACTATATTAGAACATCGGAGATAAGCCAGGGGCTTATTATGACCGTTGGGAGGTCAGTCTTCTCAGGGGCACACGATGGAGAGTTTCACAGCTTCTCTAAAAGGGATTCTATCATTCACTCATTTGATTTGATTAATCTAGCAGGGCTGCACTAGCTGGATCAATTCTTCCAGTACACATTTCAGGCGATGTTCATACAAGACTGAAGCTAGACAGGCACAGGAAGATGATGCAATTACAAATAATTTCAAACTGGGGAGTGCAGGGGAAGAACCGTGGTGGATTTGGAACTGTGTGCATTTGCAATGAGAAACCGGCACTATCACATTATCACATGCAGCTGGAGTAACTACAGGCTCAAACAGCCAGTTTCTTTGGGTTTACTGTGCAAAAGAGAAACCAAAGCCTTCCAGCAGTGCTGGTGGATAGCTTGCATGGAAAGCAGTTCTGTTGGATGACTGGAGATAAGCATCTCAACAGACACATATGAAAGGCCTTCTTTTTCTGTGAGTTATGATTAATTTTTGATCATAATAGAGGCTCTTTCTGGGAGTAAGTGCAGCCCTTACTTTGGCTACTGGAGCAGGGGAAATGTGTGTATGTGAAACCATATAGTGTTGCTCTTAAGGAAGCCTGTCCATCGACAGTGAATGCATCGAGAAGAAAGGGCTCATGTTATGACATGCAGGGTAGATGGGATGGGGATGTTTGAAGCATGCCATGTGCTGTGTACTTTCTTCATTGCAGCTCTCTCACAGTTCTTAATGGGGATAAATTCATTCAATCTGGGGGTTTCCCCCTATGTGAACCTACCTACTGTATTTTTCGCCCTATAGGACGCACTTTTTCCCCTCCAAAAATGAAGGGGAAATCTGGGTGCGTCCTATGGGGCGAATGCAGGCTTTCGCTGAAGCTTGGAGAGCGAGAGGGGTCGGTGCGCACCGACCCCTCTCGCTCTCCAGGCTTCAGGAAGACATCCGCAGCCTAGGCAGCCCTGCGGGAGTTCCCACAGGGCTGTCTAGGCTGCGGATAGTAGCCTGCTTCCCGGAGCGCCGGGCGCGCTGAAAGCAGAGCTCCCAGCGCTTCGGGAACACATCCGCAGCCTAGGCAGCCCTGCGGGAGGTCCCGCAGGGATGTCTAGGCTGCGGATAGCAGCCTGCTTCCCGGAGCGTCGGGCGCCCTGAAAGCAGAGCGCCCGGCACTTCGGGAACACATCCGCAGCCTAGGCAGCCCTGTCTGGGCTGCAGATAGCAGCCTGCTTCCCGGAGCGTCGGGCGCCCTGAAAGCAGAGCGCCCGGTGCTTCGGGAACACATCCGCAACCTAGGTAGCCCTGCGGGAGGTCCCGCAGGGATGTCTGGGCTGCAGATAGCAGCCTGCTTCCCGGAGCGTCGGGCGCCCTGAAAGCAGAGCGCCTGGCTCTTCGGGAACACATCCGCAGCCTAGGCAGCCCTGCGGGAGGTCCCGCAGGGATGTCTAGGCTGCGGATAGCAGCCTGCCGCCCGGCAGGCGGGGCGCCCTGAAGCAGAGCACCCCGCGCGCCGGACAGACATCCGCAGCGTGGGGAGCCCTGCAGGAGTTCCCCGCAGGGCTCCCCACGCTGCGGATAGCAGCCTGCCGCCCGGTGGGCGGGGCGCCCTGAAGCAGAGCGCTCCTCGCGCCGGGCAGACATCGGCCAGCCCCACAAGCTCGGGGGACAGCAGGGAGGCGCAGCACCGCCATCCCGCTGTTCCGCGACCTGGTTCGGTTTCCCCGACCTGCTTTTGGGGGGGAAATAAAGGGGGGGGAAATTCCTTTATTTCCCCCCCAAAAAACTAGGTGCATCCTATGGGACGGAGCGTCCTATGGGACGAAAAATACGGTAATTCATACTTCCTGCACCAGTAAGTGCATCAAAACACAGCTAAGCTTTCAAAATTCACACTTTTCTGGATTTTGTGATGCACTTCTCAAACCAAATGAATATATTAATGAAAATAATATACAAAACCTGATTGTATCAGAGGGGAATTGTTCGCAGAAATGCATATATAGGCCAAATTGTATACAAAAATGAATATACCAGAGAAACACACACAATAATGCATATGGATTTTTTTGTGTATTTTTGGAAGGGAAAAAAATTCGCTATCTGATGTAGAAACAGGGTGAACTGAACTTAAGGTTGCAAAGATGAGAAACTGGAAGAAACCAAAATGGACAGATTCACCCATCTCAAGTTATTGCACGCTCTCTAGCCACCTCTCCCCACACAGGACCAAACAAGCAAAAAGAGAGGGGAGAAGTGAAAAAGAAGACAAGAAAGCAGCCGAGAGCTTTGGAATTCCTGGTCCTGGGGAAGCAGTGAGGTCTCCTGATCAGCAAATTGTAAGCTGCTTTGGATCTATTTCCATTCATTTGAAGTCTGCACCCAATCCCAACTCTCAGGCAGGTCTGAGCAGTGGAGGAAGCAAAGCTGAGGCAGGCGGCCTTATTGACTGACTGGTTTCTAGAGTGCCTGTATATTAATGAGGCACTGCACAAAAGCCAAAAAAGGAAAACACAGGAGCAGCCTTTGCGGTTACCATCTAGAAAATCACACACACACACACACACACACACACACACACACACACACATTGGGTGGGGGGAAGGAAGAGGAGGAAGAGCAGTTTGACACTGCCAGGACAAATAGGGTTGTTAAGTGGCATTTACAGCCCACTGGCATAAAAGTGATATTCTCCTTCCTGGCGTTCTCGCTGGGATGCAACAGGAGCAATCATCAGAACGTACTGAGTGCCCATCTGGTCTATCACCCTCTTCTCACTGTGGCAAACCAGATGCCTATGGGAAGCCTGCAAGTACTAGGCCCTGAGTGCAACAGCGCTCTACCCACTTGTCATTCCCAATGACTGGCATTCAGTGACTTTTGCTCCTCTAGCTAGTGGCTAGGCCAAAGTGTCCTTCCTCTCACTTCTGCAGTCACAGGACAACTGACAGTTTAACTGCCATTCCAGCTTTGAGGGGAGAATTAAGATTTACTGCAGATGCTTGTTCTCTGGATGACGGCTGAGGCCAGTAACCAATAACCTCTGTTGGTAGGGGTGCGACCTGCCAGTGGCTCTGGGTCCTCTAGCCTGTGACTGAAGTGACCTTTCCCTTGCTTCCTCAGACACACAGCTATCCCTCTCCCTATTGCTTCTGCCCTAGTTACTTTTAATTGTGGTGCTTGTCACAAGAACATTGGAGGGAGCATGAGCCCTTGATTATGTCCAGATCGAGATGCATGCAGCATATTAAAAAACAAAGGGGGATCAATATTCATTTCACTGGTTGCAAGGAATTAAGCCTGGTGGCTGTTTGACAGGAAGAAGTGGACCTTTAAATTAGGACGCCTGTGCCTGCCTGGGAAACGCATGTATGCTGCCTTGGGGGTCCCATGATGGAAGAAAAGTGGGATATAAATGTATGTACTGTACATAAATGGGAAAAATAGTTCCCAGAGGAGAAGTAATTTAAGTTGGCACTGTAAATACGTTCTAGATAATCCCAAATCAGAGAAGGCCTGACCTGCATACAAAAGACATACTGGGCCGTATTCAATTAAATTTTACTCAGTGTAGACCCACTGAAAGTAATGGTGGTCCATTGCTTTCAGTGGGTCTACAATGAGTAAAACTTAGTCAAGTTCATTTATGTCCATGGGTTTACGCTGAGTAAAACCTAGCTGAATGGCACCCACTGTAATGTCATCACAGAGCAAGGCCTTTAAAACAGAACAGGAAAAGTGTGCACAAAGGGGTCTGGGAAGGGAGCAAGATAACAAGGGTGCTTGAGGAAAATTCACAACGCTCTGAGCCCACCTCCAAACCTGAACTAGCAGACATACCAGCCAATCAAACACTGGCTGAAGCTTCCTGCTTGCCACCACCGCCTCCTCCACTTGCCCGTTCCTCTCCTCTTCTGCACTACTTCTGGCTATGGGATGTGTCCTTGGCTTTCCCCAGGCTAAGTCAATGGAGGACAGGATTGCAGGGTTGGAGCAGGTTGCAGCAGGGAGAGAGCAATGGAGCTAGCAAAGAGTGGCAAGGCTGAATGTCTTCAGCAAGCGTTTGATATGCTGGTATGTCTGACAGCTCATGTTTGAAGACAGGCTCCAAGCTGTCTTTACATCTCACATCTTTAGATATTTTAGCCCCAGTGATGCATGTCCAAGTAGCCTCAATCTGGTGTTTTGAGCTGCAACTGCCCTAGGCTCATTGCTTCAATTCTTTGTGCGACTGCCGTCACTGCGGATGATGTCACTGGCCTTGCTTGGGTCATGCTATTTATTAGTGCTGAGTCAACGTAAAGAAGGTGGGCAATGGGGCAGGAATTTCCCCAAGTCTCTAACTGATTTGGGAGTGTAAGTGTCATTAGATATTTGCAGAAGGATAATCCAGGTCCCTTGATTCCCAGCCTAAGCATTTCTCCCCTCCTCAAGTTGTTCCCATTTGTTAACGTATTATAAACCAGAATACAAACAAATCAGGCAGCCAGATTTTCCCTTCCTTAATGCTGTGGGCTTCTCTGACTGATTTCAGTGGGATTGTTCCCAATGCTCCCCAGATGCAAACAAGAAGCACATGCATATTTATTTCAAATAAAGAATAATAGGAAGAGAGCAGCAATTGGGGGCAGGGACAGGGGGAATAGCTGCCAGTAGAAGGAGTCGTGGATGATGGGTGAGTAAAAGAATGGGGTCTGGAAAGGCCACTTACTCTAGAACATCCCGGTTGAACTGTTTCTTGCTGTTCCCCAGGAACTCCCCGATCATCTGCCGGCTGAGCCCCTTGCGCTGCAACAGGAAATGCGCCACTCCAATCGGTGTGTCTGGTATGAAGCCCCGAGATATAAGGAACTGGATCCCCTTGTCTGGATTTCTGGGAAGTAGAGGGAGTCAAGAGTCAACTTGCTATTCCCTTCAGTACTTAAGAGCACAGCAATCTCAAGCACACTTCTTGTATCATATCAGAGCACAAGAAGAGCCCTGCTGGGTCAGACAAAAAGGCTCATCTAGTTCAGCATCCTCTTCTTGCAGAGACCAACCTGTAGGGAGCCAGCAAGTAGGAACTGAGTGCAACAGGAATCTACTACCCATTTGTGATTCCAAGCAACTGGTATTCAGTAGCGTTGCTGCATCATACAATGGAGGTAGAACATAAGACATCATAGCTAGCAATTCCACAGCACTTATATAGGCTCCCCGTGTAATTCAGAATCCTGATCGCGCAAGTTTCTAAATGCATGCAGGGGGGAGGTAAGGATGGGTAACAGAGAAGGGACAAGAAGCAGAGGCAAAATTAGCGCATCCCCACTCTACCTTCACACAATTCAAATGGCATGAGGGCTTTAATGCCTGAATAGGGCTATTATGTAACTTAGATTGCAGGCTGTGTGTTGTTGTTTTTAAAAAAACTGCAAATCACCTTAAAGTTCCTTAGCAGAAAGGTGGAATATATATGCAGTAAGACACACAAATGGCAGTTACATAAGTTCCTTTCTGTGGTGTCAACTTTTATTTTACTTTTTACTTTGCAGATCTAACAAAAGGGAATTTTAAAAAATACAAATATTGCCAGCTGACCCTAATAATATGATTATTCTATCAATCCTCGTTTAAATGCACAGATTAAGATACATAGTCCATATGTCCAAATAAGTATCTAAACAAGATCAATGATTCCCACATAGAAAGGGCAGTGAAATCTTCAAGCCACTGAGTACTAGCTGGTGGGTGTTTGTCTTTCCGGCCTTGCTCACAGAATCCACTTTTGTTGTCTGTTCTTCTGTTAGGCCACATTTGCACCATACATTTAAAGCACTATGATACCATTTTAAATAGCCATGGCTTCCCCCAAAGAATTCTGGGAGCTGTAGTTTGTTAGGGGAGCAGAAATTTGCTAGGAGGTTCCCTATTCCCTACCCAGAGCTACAAGGCCCTGAGTGGTTTAACAATCAATCCCTCTTCAGGGGGCACTCTGGCAACAGTAGCTCTGGGAGGGAAACAGCACTCCTGGAATTATTTGGGAGAAGCCATGAATGTAGAAATTAGCATCATGGTGCTTTAAATGTATGGTGCAAATGTGGCCTTATTCGTGGGCCCACCCCAGATATATAAAGGTGTCAAACTGACAGCCATTAAAAAAAAAAATAGCAGCCATTTTGGGTGCCACAGTCTCTCTTGCTGCACTGTAGATCTGAAAAATCACTTTTGGGGGGGCTGTGATCTCTCACGGCACCCAAAGTGGGCATTTTGGGATGCTGTGTTGTGCTCTCATCACAAAAAAACTCACCCCTATTTATCAGTGTGAGAGTGAGGCGCAGGTCACGTACCTAGCTTGGAAACGTGTCCCAGAAGATGCACATCCTGGGTCTGAAAAAGTTGGACAGTATGTAAATTTAATCTGTCATCTGACTGATTCTGTTTGAAGTGTTGGGACTCTCTAAAAGGGTTCAAATCTTTCAGTGAGACTCCAGCGCAGAGGCCATCTTTTCCAGAGGATTGAGGGGGCTGATGCGACGTTGCACAACATCCTGACATCACGCATGCGTGTTGTGTGTCAGGACATTGCACATGGGGGCCCTCTGAGCATTGAGTTCATTGTTATTTAAAGCTGAATTTGCTCCTTACGCCATTTACTTAGCATGCAGGTGTAAAATAGCCGCATGGAATAAGTGCTATGTAGGTTACCACATCAGGGACACAGGTGGCGCTGTGGGTTAAACCACAGAGCCTAGGACTTGCTGATCAGAAGGTCAGAGGTTCGAATCCCTGCAACGGGGTGAGCTCCCGTTGCTTGGTCCCTGCTCCTGCCAACCTAGCAGTTCGAAAGCACGTCAGAGTGCAAGTAGATAAATAGGTACCGCTTCAGCGGGAAGGTAAACGGCGTTTCCGTGTGCTGCTCTGGTTCGCCAGAAGCGGCTTAGTCATGCTGGCCACATGACCTGGAAGCTGTACGCCGGCTCCCTCGGCCAATAAAGCGAGATGAGCGCCGCAACCCCAGAGTCGGTCACGACTGGACCTAATGGTCAGGGGTCCCTTTACCTAGGTTACCACACAGTAACATTGCCCTAAAACACTTTCAGTGCTCTACACAATGTGATTTACACCACAGCCTGTGTTGTTTATGGG
Organism: Podarcis pityusensis; assembly: GCF_964106645.2. Lineage (NCBI taxonomy): Eukaryota > Metazoa > Chordata > Lepidosauria > Squamata > Lacertidae > Podarcis > Podarcis pityusensis. Next base: position 20,205,246 of record NC_138035.1, read on the forward strand.
TTGAGCTGGCAATATTTCCTCCTGTTTTCCTGAGGAGCTAAGCAAGTTTGGCTGGGTGCTGCGGGATTCCTACAGCTCTCCTGGCTTTCCCTTCCACCTACGGAAATGGCCGCCTACACAAACACTGCTATTATAGCAACACTGCATAATGAGGCTTTCTCCATTCCAGGAATTCCACCCACTCGCTCTGGAATGTGTTGCCGCTTGAAGTGCAGAGTCACAAATGCATTCAATCAATTTGCGGGAGGCTGTCACAATTCAGAATATTACTCAATAATTGCTCACGGGGGAGTTGCATGATTGAAGACATGGAGAACAAGGCCATGCAGAAGACCTCTTGGGCCACATAGACCCAATTTTGTATTGGGCAGCAGTTATATAACACTGTAGGTAAGCCACTGGTGTTATTAAATCCTGTCAGGAAGGTTTATGTAACCAAGCATCCCGGCATTTATTAGTGGTAGCAATAACAGTTGTTGTTCTGCGGGGAGCATTTTCTGTAACTGAAGGCTCATATACACAGCCAAATGGTGAAATGGAACAGCATCAAAGCCATTTGGCAACCAGAAATCATTATTTTTTTATCATCACTGAGGGTGTTGCACAAGAGGTAATTAATTCCATTGGGGGAAAGCAGGGCAAAAAGCAGATTGAGAATGTGGTCCAAAATGAGGTACGTGTGCATATGGAGAGGAGGTGTGGAATAGCACCAGCCCTCAGCACTTACCACAAACTGTTATTTGCTTGAGTGTAGGCCATTTGGATTTTAAAGAGGGCCAATTTTTTGTTTATGTTGTTCTTCAGTTTGAGGCGGAAGGGATGCAGTATTCTGGCTGGCTTCATTCTGGTAACATGGGTGCTAGGCAATGAGCAAATATAATAATCTTGCACCAAGCCCCCAATGGATCAGTGCATCTGGCTGCTAACCAGGCTAGTGGTTCGAGCCCAACCAGGAATGTCTGTGGGCAGGATTCCTGCACTGCAGGGGGTTGGACTAAATGACACTCGGGGTCCCTTCCTACTGTACAATTCTATGATTCTAAGTATGTCCATAGGTGCAGCAAGAATAAGGCTAGAACAGATTGCATATCCAGTAGGAACATAGCAAGTTGCTTTATATTGAGTCATGTAGTTCAGTATTATCTGCATGGACTGGCAACAACTCTGCAGTGTTTCTTCTAGTCCTGCCTACAGATGCCAGCAATTAAGGCCTTCTGCACACATAGTAGACGGTATGCCACTGAGCTGAAACCACAGTACAGCGGTACCTCGGGTTACATATGCTTCGGGTTATAGACGCTTCAGGTTACAGACTCCACTAACCCAGAAATAGTACCTCGGGTTAAGAACTTTGTTCAGGATGAGAACAGAAATCATGCAGCAGCAGCACGGCAGCAGTGGGAGGCCCCATTGGCTAAAGTGGTGCTTCAGGTTAAGAACAGTTTCAGGTTAAGAACGGACCTCCGGTACGAATTAAGTACTTAACCCGAGGTACCACTGTACAGGAGATAGGTAGATAGTTGGGTAGGCTATATAGGTCAGCAACATCTCCACTCCTAGGGCATGTCTGTAGCCACACAGACTAGCTTTCTACCCAGGGCTAGCTGCTTCTCTGGTCTTTCTAACGTCTGTTCTTGGGAACCACTTAGGATTCTGCCACCTCCCTCCTTATTCATTCATGGGGAAGAATAACAGCAGCTATCTGCTTGGCCCCAGACTTACCACAGGCTTGGGCTGGACATGGTAAGTCTACAGAAGTCAACTGTGCCCGTGCTCACGCCGGTTCTTCTGCTCTCCTCCACCTCCCTTTCCCTGCCTTAACTCAGCCTCACTTGAAGGAAACAGGAAACAGCAGGTCTGGTTGCAGGTTCCACTGCCCAGGGAGCTGGCATTCCAAGTGGACCAGATGTGGGTGTGTGGCCCAAAGCAGGCAGGGGTTGGGTTCCAGTGGCGGCAAAACCAGAGGCTGGTTAAAGGCAGGCAGAGGTCCAGATCAGGAAAAGAGACAGAACTAGGCAATCCTTATGCTAGAGAAGAACTGTTCAAGTGGAGTAGACAGCTCTGAGGCCAGAACACTATAGTGCCTGGCCAGCTGACTGAATGCTAAAGCAAATTAGTAGCGCAGCTTAGGTGGCGCTCTTGACACCCAAAGCTTGGGCCAGACATATGTGCAGTATGGAGTTCTTAGAGCCAAGCTGTGATTTCTCAGAAAAGGTTTTTTTCTAATAAAATTTCTGAGTATGTGTTTTGGTTCCCCTCTGAAAAAAGAGAGGACCACATTGCAGAATAGTCTCCAAGTATTCTCCGTCTCCCTTGCCCCCACACAGTGCCCAGGATCAATGCAAAGTCTGGAGTATTGTGTGGGATGCAAAATGATGGTGAGGTTGCTGACATCATAGCCGCTAAGAAAGAAGCCATGCCACTGCCACTGCTGAGAGGTTGCTGTATCGGTTGGAGAAAGCCCCACCTTTGCTTTGAATTTTGCTTTCGGTGAAATGTTTGTGACATACCTAATGCAACTGTGTCCATGCCAATTACCTTCCAGAAATGTCATCAACTCAAGTGGCAATACAGCCTTTCTTCTAACAGTCTTCACAGCAAGCCAAAACACAGAACAAATAAAGTAGTCGGAATGTCCCTTTTGATTGGAAAGGAAGGTGCCCTGCGGTCACCCAGGTAAACAGCAAAGCCAAAAACAACACATTTTCTTTCTGCTGTGCATCTCAGAGCTGCTCCCCATGTAATGATTTCAAGTCAAAGGAAATACTCCAGCAATTCTCTCCCATAAATTTAGAATTACGAGTGGAGGTTCAGAGAGCTGTTTTAGGTACACTAAACAACTTGGGCAGAAAACCGACCTACATAGAGGATAGAAAAATCTGAAGGGCAAAACTAGCAAAATGTTTCTCTGAAATCTGCTGTCAGCATAATTCCAACTACGCGTGACTGGTGGCTGGTGTAACCTAAGATATGAATTTGGCCTTTTTGGACACAATCAAAGAAACCAAAGCAATTATAATAAACAACCCGTTATTATCATGGTTAGTGTGTACAAATACTTATAATGGGCACAACCCAGCCAAAGATAAGCACTTTTTTCAGTCAATCTGCTAACCATGAGCTCCATTATCTTTTGTTCTTGAAAAAAGAAGCTTAGGAGCATTAAACTTTGATCTGATTGCATTCAGAGCTTTGCAAATTTTGGCTGACCTTGGCTGCCAGCCAATATATGACCCATTAACTGAAGCAACCATTGAGGTCCTCCTCCAGACATCCTGCCTTCAGGTGTCAAATGGGTAAATACCAGAGACAAAGCCTTGGGGGTGGCTCCCTGAATCTCCCCCTAAGAAATCCATTTGACACTTGCTTCTCAGTTCGTTTCAAGGCAAGTAAAAACTGTTTCACTCGAAAGAGCTATTATTCACATAGCAAATGATTCTGAGAGTATGCTGACAACACTAAGGCAGCCCTCCTGCAATTTGATTTACGGCAGCCACAGGGCAAAGGTTATTATTCATATGAAGCCGCCCGAAGTTTGGTAGAATGTGCTTAGTTTTTTTAAAAAAAATATGAGAGCCAGTATGGGTGCAATTGATAGAACATCAGTCCTGGATCCAATTCTCCACTCAGCCATGAGGCACATGGGTTAGCCCAGGGTGAGTCATGGTTTCTAACCCTAAGTATTGTGAGGCTAAAATGGGGTAAAACCCTGTATATGCTGCCTTGAGCTCCCTGGGAGAAGGGTGGGATAAAAATAAAAAAATGCAAAAAAAATGCATGTATTTCAAGTTCTACATTCATATTCATGTTTGAGTTAATAAAATGAGCAGTCCCAGAGATACGCCATCTGCTATTACCATCCAACAAATGGAATAATAACCAACTGTTAAAGTGCATGACGAAGCTATAGAAGGGCAAATTACAATATTCCCCCAAGGATTACTGAGGTTCAGAGAATCATGCTGAGAGCCAATAGAAGAGGCCCAAAGTGCCTCTTCAAAAACCGAGTCCAACATGTAATGTTTTTGACCTCCCCTGACTCCAGTTTCCCGGCTGCTGTGCCTGGTTCCCTCCCCCCCCCCACCCCCAATACCTACAGCTATTTTTCACAGCACAGTTGCCTTAGCTGAGCGAAAGCAGGAGAGAGGGATAGGGGAGAGAAAGATATTAACTTGCTGCTGCCTGGTATATAATTATACCAAGCCCGCCAAAAGAAAAATGGCAGCCAAAATGCTCACGTCAAAAGGGGCAAATCTCTGTGGAGAGGGCATGAAAACTGAGGTAATTTTTAAATTCTTTTTTAAAATCCACAGATGATAACTGGGATGTTTATGTCTCATTCCCACACAGCCCTATTTAGATAGCAGCCAGAGAACTCTCTCAAGTGCTGTGGACACTAAGCACTTGGGAGTCCTTTCTTCCCCCCTCTGCGACAGAGCTTCAGTGCAACTGCCTGACCCACAATAAAACAGGGTCTGCATTTCTTAGGTGGCCGAACCCTTAAACATGAAAGCAATGTGACTTGAAGAAGACATTTTTCCCCAACAGCCTTTGTTGTCGCAAATTGAGGAAAGCCACGGGAGATTAAAAGATTTATTATTATTAGCCACTTACATGTTAAAGAGGTTTAGCCCAATGCGGTAGAGCCGTTTCCTCATGGTGTCCGTGGAAAGAGTAGGAGATTTGCAGCTGGCCGGGTTTTCACAGTGATACCGCGGGAGACTCAAAATCATGGCCTGCAGGGCTTCCTTTGAAGACAACTCTGAGGCAGACTTGGCCGAGGTGGAGGTGCTGCTGCTGCTCAGCTGCTCTGAATTGTCCACATTTTCTGCCTCCGAGCCCTTGTTCTGCCCAGCTTCGTGGCTGGAGCCGAACTCCAGCTTCTGCACCATCATTTGTTCTTGGTCTGCTTCCCCTCCCGCCAAGCCGTTGGTGTTGACGTTCCCCTCACTTGCCGTATGACTATTCTGAAGGATTCCGGAGTCAGGCTGCCCCTCGGAGACAGCTTGAGGCTCTTGGTTCTCTTTCCCAGCTTCCTCTGGGATTTCTTCTATTTTGGCAGCTTGAGAAACCCCCGCCTGGGTGTTGTTGGCAAGGCAGTTTGCCATAGACACCGAGGTAGATGAGGAGACGGAGAAGTTCTTGTTGTCAATCTGGACGGTGACGTCCCGGAAGGCCATCATGAGGGTGCTGCTGCTCTTTGGCAACGTATCTGGCAGCAGCCCTTCCTCCTTCTCTTGATCCTTCAGTTCGGCTTCCAAGTCTTGGTTTGGCTGCATCGCGCTGAATGTCTCCCTTATCTGGTAGGAGCTGCCATCTTGAAGGGAACACATCGTCTTCAGGCTCCATGTGCTGAGGGCGTCATCTATAGACTTGGCCAAAGACTGGACTTGCTCGGTGAATGAGTCCTCCAGCTCAGTCAGGGCCCCGCTTATGGTAGCTGGCAAAGACGGAGACCTCACCAAGGGGATGCCAACAAAGTTATAGCCTTCCACAAGGGCCTTCTCAGCAGAAAAACTTTCAGAGTTCTGGACTCGGACTTTCCTCAGTGAAATCCGCCGGGGCATGCGACTCTCCAGGAGCGAGTTCCGTATCTTCTCAAAGTTTTTGCTGAGCTGGTACTGGCGGAAGGCAGTCTGGATGGTGCAGGCTGCCCTCCGAGAGACCAGGTGGCCTCCATATTTGTGCTCTAGCATTTCGATCTGAAACAGAAAAGCAGCATTTTTTAAAATTGATTTCTGAACCAGTTTCCACTACTTAAATTTACAAATTGATTGCTCTCTAAGTATGCTCTCGAGAATTCAATACTGCATTTGTGAGTCTCCTTTCCCTGCTGTGTGCACTGAGGGGCTCTGGAAACGATTTACTTGGCTCACAAAGGAATGGTTTCCTTTTCTTGCCGGGCCCATATCCAGTTCTACCTAGGGGGTGGATGAGATGATGCATCTCCCCCAATCTAAGCCATTATGTCAAGGGGGGCCAGGGTCCGTAGCTCCTCCCACACATCTGGGACAGTGGCTTCACCTCTGCTGTCTCAGCATAGGTACGCAGGAGCAGAATGCCCAAATGTTGCTGCATATCAGCGATATTTGGATGTTTCATCCCCAGCTGTACATATGGGGCCAGTAGAAATGGGACTGAAGTCCCTTGTGGGCAGGGCACACTCCCTCCCCCCCCCCCATGTACTAGGCAGAGTATCATCCAATCTAGCCTTATGTATTTGCATACTCTGGGATTCCAGCTGTGCTGCTTAAAAATATTTATTATATGTATTTCTTAGAACAAACAATCCAAGCATATACACGAAGAATTAGAAACCTCTGGTCCACAGAGCAATCTTGGCCCATTTTAATTTTATATAGTTTAATTACCTTTTACCTATTATCATTTCTATATTTTTAACTCTCTGTGTTTTATTTACGTTTGTTTTAATTTTTGTGAGCTGCCTTGAGTCCTGGTTCTGGGTGGAAGGTGGGACATCATCACCATTAAAAATAACTCTTATGCTCCTCAGCAAGATAGGGCCATCTACGGACCAAAAACCTCCCTCCACTTCTAAATATTTTGCTCTTTTACTTATAATAATCAGCAATGTAAGATCCATAAACAAGGAAGAAAAAGATAGTGGTGATGTGTGTCCTGCAATGGCACCCCAAAAAGAACTGAAGATCTGGTTTAAGAGGTTAGAAATATCACCAGGGATAAATATCAAGAGGAGTGAGAATATACAAACACCCTGGATGGGCTAGTTATTGATGAATGCCCAGGAAAAAAACGCTGAATTAGTCAAGGAAACCATGGCCAAACTGGGCATTGTGCTCTGGCACATTCTGAGCCTGAAAGCTCTGCCCGGTTTGTCTGAAGAATTTTTGTACCAATAGTGTCCTTCTTGCTACCTCACTGATAAAAGCTTAACAAGAGGACCACCGGAGTGTGCTTTCAGTCCACACCATATACATCATCCCAGATTCGGTCCCCATGAATGATCATCAGGTGACAATGGCAGCGGTGGTGCTAATGCAGGTGATGGATGGAAGTGGTGAAGAAAGTCGAAAGGATGGACACTAATTATCCCCGTAGAGATTTACTGAGACCGTGGTTGGCTTCGTTCTTCTTTTGCCTGATAAAGTACTTTGTTCTTCTTCAGAGTTCTGGAGGAAACGGGGGTTTGTAAGATTTCAATTAATAAAATGAATGAATTGGAGAGGGAGCGCCAAGTGATGGAAATCACCTTTGCATTGATAAGCAGACTACCATATGGGAACCCAACTGATCATGCTGCCACAGGAACACCAGCCGCTCTCTGACCTTACTAATGATGCCATTACTTAGAATAAGGTTGATGCCATCTGAATAAGGTTGAGCATCACACTGCATGATTCTCAAGAAACGTCCACCCCAGTTATTTCTCTCCTGCACAAGTATGTACACAATTCCCTCTACTTCCAATGCTCAGGTTATGAATGCTGTTGCATATGTAGCCAAATGGCACTACCCTTGCAGGAGAGAGGTATCAACAGGCTTGGAGGAACCCTGAGGTTTTGCAGAAGTGCACATTTTCTTCCATCTTCCCCTGCCTTGTCTATCAGCAATTACTAGAAACAGGGGCAGCAAAGGACGTGTATGTGAAAGCAAGCTTCCACAGGTGCAGCTGATACAAGTATATGTGCACATATTGATGTGCATGTCTGTACATCACAGTGCTTAACTAGGGCCCACTGAACTGGCTGGACTCTTCTGCTGATGCACATGGCCATATGGGAACACAGTTGAGCACAATTAGCTGCACGTGAAGGCAGTCAGAATTAGGGCCAGAATTCTGAGTGGCGTAGAGTTGCGCCACTTCCCCCAAATTATTTTTGGATGTTTTAAGGGATGGATTTTGTCAATAAGTCAGAATCAGTTTGGGCTGAAGGTCTTTCTTTGAATAATTAAAGCATCTCTTTTTCCATTTCCCAAGTTTTAAGAGTGATTAGGAGGACTAAACTCTTTCTGCCCACTGGGCACTACTCTAATGAATAAAACATTATTGCAACCCCATTTTATCCAGCATATGAGATGGACAGTAGAAGCAAATGATTTAGGATGAATTCAGATGGCCTGGTTGACATGTTTACAATGATGTTGGAATGCTGCACAGGTCATATGAACCCTTCAGCACACGTCTGGGTTGCACTCTCTCATGTCCTGATCAAAGTGCAACTTGCTGAGTCACAATGCGGCAACATGTGCTGGAGACTCCACATGGAAGATTCAGCAATAGAATTGGGGGAAATGGTTAAGTGTACTAGCATTGAATTATTTACATTTAAGGCCAAAATCATGACCAATCATTGTCCACTATAACAGACACATGGTATAAACGCAGCAGACAATATCCATAAACTAGATTGTATCTTAGGCTTGTTACGCAGAAACTGAGAGACTCGGAGATATCAAATATCTCCGGGTTGCCTGGAGAGCCATGTTTTAGACATTTAAAAAAGGGGGGGATTGCCCAGGATATTAATTGATCTTATACCTTTTTGTATTTTTATTTTGTCTTTTTGTATTTTTATTTTGCTTTTTTCCTTTTTTTTTTTTTTGGTATGATAATTGCTGTTGTTTCTGATGTTTCTGATCTGTTTTACATTTGTTTTATGGTTCTCTTTTGTAGGCTGTCTTGAAAATCTAGATTATTTGAATAAAAAGAAGAAAACAGCACCCCATATTAAAGCCTTGGCTCACACTAAGCCCTGAGATTCCCATGAGGAAATAAGCACATTTAAATAAAGCATATACATTTAAAAAAGAAAGATATATAAAATAATACTTGTGCAGTGAAGTGTCTCTCCTGTGGTCCTATTTGCTGCAAATAGCACTGTTGGAGACAAACAGCAGCGCCAGGGTGCAATTTTGCTTAGTAAATAATATGGGACAAAGGGTTAGACTCTCACCACGTACTGCAGTGCTGATGTGGATCTGAACCCCAATAGCAGCTTTTGCTAAGGATGAAAGCCTACTTATAAGCACACTTTTAAGTAATGTGTAGCTTGGAACCCTGAATGTATGGCCTAGTTGTTACAAAGCTGAATAAAGTATACCTTGCTATTAATAAAGCTGAAAATGTCATGGTGGCCACAATAGTAGGAACCATCAGCTATGTGGTTGACCACTTGAGGTTTCTGATGAATCAACAGCTTCTCTAGGAGTTTGTGTGTAGGAGTGAATAGATGGGAACCACTCAACCTCTCTCATTTGAAATTTTGAAATTTAATTGCTAGCCTGAAATAAAAGGAAAATTGGTCTCCCTTATACTACCCTGCAAAAATAGGCTGTGTTAACATGGTACAGTGACTGTGTGACTAGATTAAATAGGGCAAGTGACCTGCTTGCATCGTATAGCTTTCCAACATCTTTTCCCAGCAGAACATACAGTATTTTGTGCAGAGTGCCATATCTGCCATCTGGGGCAGGAAGGAACTCACTACATGATGGGCTCAAGAGATGAGAAGCTGGCATCATAGGGGTGACAATCCCCATGGTAGGTGTAACATGTAGACCAGCTGCCATCAGCCCCTTGAGAAGTACTTCTTGGGCATCACCTTGGACAAAGATGTGTCTGAATGCTCTCTTATGTACAAAAAATTCTAATTGGCTAAAAACTAGCACACCATTGTTGTCATGTGGGTTTGCTTGGGCTAGAAAGAAGAGAGGTCCAGACTTCTATCATTCCCTTACTCGCCTTTCTTTCTGAACGAAAAAAACCCCAAATGTTGTAACCTTTCCTCACAGGGGAGTTGTGTGTGCGCTTTAAGTACTTAAATTAAAATACGCTAATCTGTGGCTCGATTAACCAGGCAGCTTTTAGTTAGACTTGTCTAACCAATTAATTGATTAAACGTTGTCACGTTAACATTTGGGGGAAGCTGTTTAGAATTCTGTGCCAAAGATCCCCATCACGGATACATGGTTTTCTGGAACTGGAAACTGTGCCAGGCCAAGAAATCCCTGCTGTCTGGAGTGGAGCTCAAATGACACACACGCAATCACAGCTACGGCCAACACTTTAAAAAAGTATTGCTGCACCAATCCCTGTCTATATCTGTCTTCTTGCTTCTCCCTGCTGCGTGGCAAGGCAAACCTTGACTGGAAGCCTTGATTTGGGGGAAAGGGCCATAGGGAAGTACGTATGTACATACATACATACATAATTTCATTTGTATGCTGCTTTTCCACAATTCAAACTAGTTTACAATGTGAACTAATGCATAACTACAACATAACAAAAGTGGTCATAAACAACAAACAAAACATTAAAAAATACGCAACCCAACTGAACTTCCACATAAATCTAAATTAGGTACTAAAAAACAACAGCAGCAACACCCCTCCCTTCGAAAACAATAGCAACCAAACGCCAAACAGCCCAGTCCATTAACATTTCCATTTAAAACAGAGGAACTGAAACACTCTGAACTTGGGCTGGACTATACAATTCCACCTCCAGCTTCTTGTTCCCTTGATAAGAATTAAATAAATGGCAGGAGCACAAACTTTCCTAAGCAATGCTCCCTTTCCCCAATATTACATGAAGGTGGCATTGAACTGAAGTCACTGAGGCAGGGGGGGACATTGTTTTAATAATGGAGGCAGCCCTAAATGGCTTCACTGAATGCCTAAGCCCTTGCTGCAAAAGTAGCAGGAGATTTCTATCTGCCTTGCATGCAGAAAGTCCCAGGTTCAGTCCCCAGCATCTGCAGGCAGGACTGGGAGAGGCTCTTACCTGCAACCCTGAAGACCTGCTACCAGTGTAGGCAGTGCTGAGCTGGAGGGACCAATGGTCTGACTCAGTGTAAGGCAACTTGGATGTTTTCCTGTGTGAGCCATGAGGGTGAAACAGGTTTGAAAGTGGTTTAAGTGCATGACACAGACATGACAGTGATGGAGAACCTGCTTTATAGGCAGAAGGTCCCAGGTTCAAATTCTCAGCACCTCCAGGTAGGCCTGGGGAAGTTTCCTGTCTGGGAACCCTGGAAATCCACTGCCGGTCCGTGGGGACAATGCTGAGCTTGATGGCCCAAAGGTCTGGCTCATCATCATTGGGGATATGCGGGCAGATATTTCTACTTCTGCACCTCAGTGCAAAAAATAAAGACTTGTGGAAACTTGTGCAAAATGAAGTTATGCATAGGACCTAATGCACAAGAGGTTTGGCACCTAGGTTCAGCAGGTATCTGACCTAACTGGTTGTTAAGACCAGGCGATACAATGAGATACCACCTTCTCAGAAACACTGTTAGCTACCAAAAGAAGTTCAATGTTCTGTTGCTGATATTTATGGCCTTAAACAACTTTGGACCAGCAGACCACCTCCCCGGGTAGGGACCTAACCAAGATCTTCTAAGGGGACCCTGCTGGTTGCTCCACACCCAGCAGATTTTCACCTACAGAAGTGGGCCTTCTTGGTGATGGCACCCAATCTCTGGAATACCCTCCCTTGGGCAATCTGGGAGGCAGGAATGATCTTTTAAGCTCTTAAAAACACATATCCCTACCCAAGCCTTTCTGGACTTTGGCTCTTAATTTTTAACTCTGTTCAGTTTTATCTGTGCTAGTCTCTCCCCCCACCCCAAATAGAGATTTTTATTAAATTAAGTCAGCCTTCACTAACCTGGTAGTGTTGTCCTGATGTTTTGGACTAAAACTCCCATCAACCTCAACCAACACTATGCTTGGTGGGGCTGGTGGAAGTTGTAGTCCAAAACATCTGGAAGGCACCAGGTTGATGAAGGCTGCGTTAATCGGTAAAGTTTTCTAAAACAATAAATAAATAATAGAATAGAATAGAATAGAATAGAATAGAATAGAATAGAATAGATAAAATAAAATAAAATAAAATAAAATAAAATAAAATAGAATGAATGAATAAACTATAGCTGGCTTATTTTTCAATAAGCTAGACTGCAGATGTCATGCACGCTTACCAGAGAGTAAGCTCCACTGAACACAGGGGGACTTATTTCCATGCACATGATTGTGCTGTTAATCTCCATTTTTCAGAGGCTGCCTGCTCACTGGAACAGAGTTCTGCTACTGCTTTAGCTTTCATTCTTGATCGCAGGCTGTAGATTTAATTTGTTCATCTCTAGATTCATTAAATACCAATTGTACTGCATTTCCCAAGATTTTTTTGTGGGTTTGTTTGATTTCACCTATATCCTTTATTTTTAAAAAAAGTTCTCCATGCAATATCTTTCCAATTATACTTGGTTGCTTCATTTTGCCTTTCTCAAGGGAGGTGGTGGGAACATTTGAACTTCTCCAGTTTTCAAACTTTTTCTGGGGGGTTTAACTAGTAAGAAAATAAAAATTTTCAAAGTTTGTTTTGTTGGACCAAGGTTTGCCAACATAGAAAAAGCTGCAGTCTCTTCTTCTCAAGAAATAAATTCGTGGCTGATTCCTGACATCTAGGTTTCAACTTGGGTCAAGGTGACACCTCCACACCTAAAATGTAAGAAGCATTGCCCTACCCTTCTTAAGAAAGCTGCTTCCATTTGAATTCCAAGGGGGAATTTTGGCTTTTTGCGGGTGCTAGATAATTACTGGTGTCATCAGCTTTGGGTCAAATTTTTGGATGTGAAGGTAGTTTTTTTTACTATTGGTGAGCTTTACACTTCCTTAAATGTTGGTGCATGTTAATTGCTGGTTTGTTGTATTGTTCTGTTGTAGCAATAAGTATACTTTTTATTATGCATTGTTATTATTCTAGTACATTTGGACTTCTTTTTTGTATATACATTTGCTGTGAATATAGATGCATTTGTGGAAATTGCAGTTTATAAATAAAATGACTGACTATGAGCAGTTTTATGAAGCAGCTGACGGGCTAGAATGCAAGTTGGTCAGGCGAACAGATGTAGTTGACTGGAAGACTCCTGTACCTTCAATAATTGTGTGGTTTTTGGGGGGGTGGAGCTTATTGCTTTTGTGTCACAGTGTTGCAAGAGTGAGGAAAAAACTTTGCATGCCAAATTCAGCACAGGGCCAGCCTTGGTATAAGGCAAGTGAGGCAGCTGCCTCAGGTGGTGCATGCAAGCTGGTCTGTGCATGGGGTAAGTGGCCGCCCCAGTCATTCTTCCTGATATACCTGTTGGAGGATGAAGCTGCGAGTGGCACACAGCCTGTCCTATGCCTTCGTGGAGGACACTGACCCATGTCCAATATTCAGGTAAGTTTGACTTGCCAGCCCAGCTGGCTTTTGCACAAAGAATGGGAGAGGGTGCCATCTTGTCCTTTGCTTCAGGCAGCACAGTATCTTGAGCTTGCCCTCGTTCTGTCCAGTTAGAATTTTTATCTCTACATCTCTATTTCCATTGCAGTTATCTGCAGAAGGCATAGAAATGCAAATTACAGGGGGTTGGGCTAGATGACCCTCAGGGTCCCTCCCAACTACATGATCCTACAAACCTTTCTGTTCAGCTGAGACTGGCTGGCGGTGAAGGAGATTCCTCTCTTCTCCTCTGAGCCAGTAGGCCAGCCAAGGCTCAAGAAATCATGGAGATGCCATTCCCCACTTAAGCTCAGCCTCCCCTTTGGCTACTCGCCCTTTAGCTACTGTCAGGGGCTCTTACTCACACAGATGGGGCATTATAGCTCCACTCAGCTGGTGACAGGAGGGAATGGGGATGCTAAGATAAGAGGGTGTATCTGATGGCAGCTGTGTAGCCCAGAACAGATAAAATGCAAACAAACCGTCAGTCACTGGAGCAATGCGACCGCATGTGCAGTCCCCTCTTTACCCCCTTTGTTAGGAAATTCAACATCTTTCAGGGGAGTGCTTTTAAAAGAAATCTCCTTTCGCACACTTCTCCCAGAAACACACTGTATGTGGGTAATGCTGCTTTGGCTACAAAAGGTGAATGAATGTCCCCATTTTGCTTCCAAACAAGTTGGCAAAGAGCTACTGGTTTTTCTCTTAGACGTATCAATTAGCCAGTCAGGATTTTCTGGCACAACCAGCAAGCCTTCAGGCAACAGGTACAGTAAACTAGTACTAGCCAGTAAACTTTGGATTCTGCCATGTTCTATCCTATTCCATCAGATTCTGCTAGGTTCGACCCCAACTTGCCTGGCTCCTCAATATGCTGCTCTGACCCATTGGTTCTACTACTGGTCGGACTCTGTAGGATGTGGAACCGCCACCTCCTGACCAGGATTTCTTAAAAGATTAAAAGCTGGAAATCCCAATTCAGTCTTGCATCTTTGGAACTTTGGCATGACACCAATGCATAACTGGAAAATCATTTTCCCAGTATACAGCTGGATTCACATTGTGGATCCCTTTCTCAGCATTAGCCCTCAGCCATCTCCAACCTGGTGCCCTACAGATATTTTGGACTACAACTCCCATCCCATAATGCTGGCTAGGGCTGATGGGTATTGTAGTTCAAAAACACCTGGAGGGCACCAGGTTGCAGAAGGCTGCAGTACAGGTTTCAGTGTAGAAGTTTAGAAATGTAATGAACTTGGACTTTGGATGGAGAAATGGATGCTCAGAAGGAGCCAAAACATTTATCTGGGTGAACAACAACAGTGACAATGAAGAAGTAAACACAACAATCCTCGGTGCATCTATTCAGTCCGTAGGGACTTGCTCCCAGCCAGGTAGATGTGTGATAGATGCAGCCAAAAACATGTATAAACGCACAATGAGATCAGAAGCTAGGCCTGGCACCCAGAAATGCAGTGAAGAACCAGCTCCTGATGCATTTCAGCTGCATCGGTTTCCCTGCATGGAGGTGCAATAACTGGACACGTTTCAGCCCCTTGCATTTTGTCAACCCATCTATGCTGCTGCTAAAGGCACAGGAAGGAGCCTATCCACGTTTTTTTTTTAAAAAGACCAACACGCAAAACATATCTAGGAGCTCATCTGCAGTGCAGTTGTGATATTCTGTTAATTAACTATCAGGTGTCAGGTCTCTGCTAGACCCAGGCACATAACACAGTCATCTAACAAACACCAACCCAGATCTACATGTTTTCTTTTCCCTGGGCTTTGAACCCCCTGTGATAACTGCAGTGTATACAGCAGACCTTGGATGGCTGACTTTAAAAAGTGGGGAGCAGTGATGAATATACATTGCAGTTCTTCTGCTCCAGACACCTTTCACTGTGGGGGACAAAGTAAGGTATGCAAAGCCTCAATCCTTGATCTATCTGTCAGATGAGTAAGAGGACCAGTTTTGAATTGTGGGGTGCAGCTTGTATAGCACTGCTTGGTGAAGGGTCTGTGGGGTGAATGATGTATCCCTGGGTACCGTGAGCCAAAAGTAACAGGCACTGAGAGCTGGTCTATGTGTTGGTTTCGTGACAGAAATCTGCGCCCTTTAGGCAAATTTCTTGTCCTCTGGCTGAACTGTGCAAAATCCTGTATCGGGAACATTGAAGAGCAATGTAGAAAGTCAGCCTATTTTCCAATCTAGCCCTGGACTAGCTCTGGCTAGCAGCAGCTTTCCAGAATCTCAGGCAGAAAGAAAATGGGTGTGGGCATCTTTCACAATGTCTGCTACCTGCTCCTTTTAAATGGAAATGCCAGGGACTGAAGCCAGGGACTCCCTGCATGCAACACGCGTGCTCTGCCTCTGAGTCACGGTCGTTTCCCACATCTGTTATGCCCGTTCCCCCCACAACCCACGTCAATGGCGGTGGTCTGCGGGGCAGTGGTGATGCACATGGAAACTAAGCTAGAGAGTGGATCAATGGCCCCCAGCCCGCCCCGGCCCCGTCTCCCACGGCATGAGGAGAAGCTGGTGTACCTGTTTATTCTTTAAGTCAAGGGAGAGCTCATAATCGGAGGCGGCGGCATGGGAACATGTGGCTGCCCCTTTGCTGCGCTGGCCTCTCACGGGGGAACCCGTATGGTGGAGGCTGGCCTTCTGCACCAAAAGGGAGCACCCCGCAGCCTGATCCGCCTGCTCTTCCTGCAGCTCCGCATGCCGGGCTTTTAACTTCAAGGTGTCGGACCTGCCTTCCTGTCTGCTGGCCTCCTTCGGGTCCTCCGCGTCACACCCGGGTTTCTTGCTGGCTGAACCGCAGGGATCGTCACTGTGAACAAAACGCAACGTTTCTCTTTTGTTTATTTGGTTTTTTTGTTTTTGTTTTGCTTTTTTGCATCCCCTTTTCATGTTCATTCCCTAGCCTTCAGTAGCTAATCGGCTTTGCAAACAACCGCAGAGCATCGTCGCTGTGGTTGGGCAGAAGCACGGAAGCTCCTGGGCTCCGGTTAAAAAGCTGGCGCTGAGTAGGCCCTTGCACTACTACGAGGAGCGTGGCAGGGGCAGGGGAAACCATCGCTCTTTCCTCTCCTCCGCTGTGTTACACACCAAGGCCGTTGAGGCAGTATAAAGTGAGGGGAGGCCTACACCATCTGTGGCTCACCAAGCCAACACACACACAATGTATGGTAACCCACTGGGGTCATGACTTCCCCCAATTGCTGCTTCCCTGAGACTGCAAAAAAATGGGAGCCTTGTTGAGCTCCTGAGAGGCCAAAATGCTTAGCAGGTGGCCTACATTGGGTGTGTTCATGAGGCAGACATAGGCCAATCCTTTTCAACCAAGGCATAAAAACAAAACTTATACGTTACAGGGTATGCCTCAGGTATGTGCAGTGTAACAGCCAAATTGTGAGATGAAAGAGCCCTGACCAAATCCGAGCCATACAACTCTCTGGTGCTGTAAGCACCCTTATATAACATGTGGCCTAAGGGAGAAGGACTTTTATCAGAATGTAATGATAACAGCATGAACGGAATACTTTGTAGGTCTAACTCTCGAAATGTGTGGTGTTGTGTAAGACTTATCTGTGTGTTTTTCGTTTAGGCAGACTATGAGGCAATGTATTCTTTTTGGTGCTTGTTTTATATTTGTACTCATAGCTTTATGTACACGTTTTTTTAAGTGGTAAGGAGGTAGAAGTGTGGTGAAAGCAGTTTGACAGATCAATAGAAAAAGAAAACCACCACTGTTAAAATTACTGCAGAACTTACTGCCAATCGGGGGAAATAGCCGAATTATGATAAGTTGCTGGTTCCCTATTTGTTCTTTTTATTGCCTGAAGCCCTAGCCTGAGAATGTTTACTCAGAAGTAAGACCCATTGTGTTCAGTGAGACTCCAAGGAAAATGTGTGTTTTCTTTCCCTACAGACCTATGGAGATGAGATCCTGAATTCACATCTAGACTCCTCTCATCCTCAGGCACAAAACAAAAACAGAACAGAAATTATATCACTAACAGTAACACATAGTCAATGATCCAACAGACACTTGCACACACAAAAAGAAATTCAGTGTGCCCACCCTATAATTTTCACCAACACACTGACTTCTGAAACACATCAAAACCAAAACCTTCCTTTTAACTTTACACAGTTTAAGAAGTGGTTAGTGGTTTGGCAAGAGAAGAATAGTTGCTACCATGAAAATGAAAGGGGGCAGAAACTGGTACAAGAATGCATTTTGACGGGCACTCTTTGGAATATCAAACTTTAAAACCTCTTTTGCCTCACAATAGCTGTAAGCCCGAACACTTCCTATTAACTTGCTCCCAACTTCCTGCTGATTTGCAGAGCATGCTCCAAACTTCGCCCACATTTTCAGTGAATCCATAATACAAATTTTTGTGACATTACAATAATTTCCATGGCAACACGCTGTGATGTCATGAAGACAAGAATATTAATGCATTGCAGGATTATGCAAGGACAGCTCTCCCAGGGAGAGAAAGAAAAAGAAAGCTTTTACTAATTCTCATTTCCATAGCAGCAAGATGAAGATGGAGCTGAAACAAGCAAAGGAGCTTTAGCACTAGGGGGAAAATACATGCAACAACCCACATTACACTGGCTTTGCTAAGAATCAACATCCCCTCAGAGACACATTGCACCGTTCCCTGGCCCTTACGCAGATAACCAGGAGAAGAGGAAGAAAGGAATATTGTGGGTGCAGAAAGGGATGATCAGAAAGATGATCAAGGCATGGGAACAACTCCCCTACAAGGAAAGGTTACACTGTTTGGGTTGGGGGTTTTTTAATTTAGAAAAACAAGAGAGTAAGGGAAATAAAATAGCAATCATAGTTTATAAAATTATGCATAGACAGAGGGGAGTTTTTCTTCCTCTCTCATGAACACTTGAAGGTCAGGTCATCTAATGAAACTGAATGTTGGAAGGTTCAGGACAGATAAAAGAAAGTACTTCTACAGTGCATAGTTAAATATAGAATTCACCTCCACAGGGCATGGTGATGGCTTTAGAATGAGATTAGACAAATTCATGGACCATATGGCTACTAGTCATTATAGCTATATGCTGCCTCCAGTATCAAAGACAGCTTGCAGCTCACACTAGGGATCAGTTGCTAGGGTTCATGAGTGGGAGAGTTCCACTGTCCCTTTATGGGCTTCCTGTAGGCATCTGGTTGATTAGTGTGCGAGACAGGATCCAGGACTCAACGCTAGCATTTGGTCTGATCCAGCAGAGGCCTTTTTATGTTATTATGTGCCTTTAATAGTTACATGGGAAAGTGAATTTTGGCAGATGAATCTTGTCATTTGGAGACTTAAAAGAAGTTGTGCCTGTTGGAATTCCTTCTTTAATACAGCCAATGGCATATCAGACGGCCCTGTGCCCCTTTGGATCTGGTCACCCTAAGCCAGGCCAGCACAACCTCTGAAGGGATACCAGATCTTTAGGCCTTCACCCTCTGAGGTTCCTCCTGAGGCAGAAGGGGCAGCAGGCCCCTGAACTAGTCCGGTACTCCAGCACGTTGAATTGCTTCTAAAAGTGCAGGTGTGCTAGGCTAGCTGTCTTGCGGCCTGCCTGTGGTAACTATTGCACATGTAACTTGTGAATGAAGAACCAAGCAGTTCTATAAATAAGCAGTGCACAGAAGCAGTGCATTGTTCTGATCACATTGCTGCCAACTTGCTTGATGGAGAAGCTGGTAGAGAATGGGGAAGAACTTTTAAAATGGTCCCTGCGTGTTGCATAATGTCCTTCCTTTTCCCTTCTTTTTCTTTCTGATCTTTTATTTTTAGATTAAGATTGTATTCAAAAATGAATACAGGAGAATTTAAAAAAAAATAAAAACCACCTCACTCGTTATTCAGAACAATGGATGTAAGACAACAATTTCCATTCCAATCTGTGTTCATCCATTTCGCTGCTGTTTATATATGAAGCCACTGGGAGAGATCATCAGGGGGTTTGGGCTGGGTGTTCATCAGTATGCGGATGATACAGATTGAGGCTGAATTCTGACAAGACAGAAGTACTGTTCTGGGGAAACAAGGGGCAGATATGGAGAACTCCCTGGTCCTGAATGGGGTAACTGTGCCCCTGAAGGACCATGTGTGCAACCTGGGAGTCCTTTTGGACTCATAACTGTCCATGGAGGTGCAAGTCAATTCTATGTCCAGGGCAGCTGTCTACCAGCTCCATCTGGTATGCAGGTTGAGACCCTACCTGCTCGCGGACTGTCTCGCCAGAGTGGTGCATGCTCTAGTTATCTCCTGCTTCGACTACTGCAATGCGCTCTACATGGGCCTACCTTTGAAGGTGACCCGAAAACTGCAACTAATCCAGAATGTGGCAGCTAGACTCGTGACTGGGAGTGGCCGCCGAGACCACATAACACCGGTCCTGAAAGACATACATTGGCTCCCAGTACCTTTCTGAGCACAATTCACAAATGATGGTCCTGCAAGGTACCTTCGGATTGAAAAGCAGGTTACAAATATAATAATAATTGATTATAAGTTCAACGATGTGCTTGACAATCTCTCTATTTTTGCAGTTTCAAAAAGCCAGCAGGAACAGAATGTTTATTGTACCACCATACATGGCTGCTTACATGGGTTTGGCTGTCCAAGTTGTACAGAAGCATCAAAACAACTTCAAGCTCCCACTATGTCTTAAGCTTCCTGGCCTAGCCATTACAGAGGGAGCGAGGAGATGGGGGGGGGGGGCAAACCCTGTAACAACACAGAAAGGGAAACCTATTCCACAAGTTGTGGATCCCCAGAAGCCCTTCCCACCCTTCCTGTTCTCTCCCATGAGCTCAAAGCCAAATAGAAATGTTAGTCTGGCCTCTTGCACCTTCAACACTTGGACAACATTCAGAGTTTCAGCAGGTGGTGCTTTTTCCTGACACGGAGGGATGTTGAAGAAGGCAGATTCACTTGTTCAGCTTCTGCTTGTCCTCCAGCTTTGAAAGTCAATGGTACCCTACCAGAAAAACTTGGCAAATGTATCTGAATTGTGTTTTTTAGAGAAGATGCAGGAAGTTCTGCAGAAAACTAAGCTCCTTAAGCAGCCTCTGTCCTGAGAACAGAAGATGGTATCTGAAGGAGGGGGAAAACCTTTCCTGTTAGCTCCCTAGGAGAATCAGAGTTCCAACCCCCCAGTTTCTTTTCTGACAAAGGCAAAGAGAAAGTAGAGAGGTGGCACCATAGGAGTCTAGCTCTCTTTTGAGTAGAGTCTGGAGTGCACTAACAGATTTCAGTAAATTGTAAGTTTAGCTATGACCCAATTCTCCAGTGCATCACCTGTTTAATCTTCAAACCACAGAGATTTCCATTGTACTCCAGTTTTATAAATAAAAAATCCGCCTCCCAACCTGTCACTGCCACTTATACAGCCCTTGTTGTTGTTTAGTCATTTAGTTGTGTCCGACTCTTCATGACCCCATGGACCAGAGCACGCCAGGCACTCCTGTCTTCCACTGCCTCCCGCAGTTTGGTCAAACTCGTGTTGGTAGCTTCGAGAACACTGTCCAACCATCTCATCCTCTGTCGTCCCCTTCTCCTTGTGCCTTCCATCTTTCCCAACATCAGGGTCTTTTCCAAGGAGTCTTCTCTTCTCATGAAATATTGGAGCCCTACTGCTACCTATTTGGGGGCTTCTATTTATTGATATAGTACAGACATGGGGTAGCTTTTTTCAGCCAGAAGGTCACATTTCCTCTTGGCTACCCCTATGACAGGACACTTGCCAGCAGCGGATGTGGTCAGAACAAGACTGAGCAAAGTGGGCATTGGCAACCCACATTCTCTCCCCACCAGCACCACCATACACACATGCATCAGCACACACACATATACTGCTTTTCAGAATTTAATCTAGACCATATTCTAGAGCAGGCTGTTGAGCCTTGCTGCAAATCTTGCTCCTACAGCTAAAAATTCCTTGTTTCACTCCAGGATCTGAAATAAAATGGTGCCCCTTGCAAGCCTCTTCAGCTCTGTTGGGCTATAGTGGCTGTTGGTAGGAAAGAGTTCAAAACAGACAGAAGCAGACTCAAATGTATATGTTCTCTCATTAGGAGGACCTAGGTTCTGTCTTTGAGGCATATGAAAGTGTGCAATTTCCCATGCTAAGCAACCCCAGTTTGCTGTGCCCTTTAACAAACAGCAAGCCTCTCCCATTCCAATTTCCAAACTGTTTGTGCATGTCCGGCAAGGGATTTTACAAGGGTCACAACTCGGTCAGAGCGAAACCAAACAGTGCCGCAACACTGCGAGGCATTTTGCAGTGTGAGTTATTTCCGTGCTAAATTTAAAATTCCTAATCCCCTACTGTTTCAAGCTGCCTGTATGGTCAGAGAATGGTTGCAAAGCGTATTTTTAGAACAGGAATTGTAAGGAGAGTTTCCCTTGCCTTTGTGTGTTGTATAAAGGAAAGGATGTCAGACCCGTTTTTATTCAGAATTTTCTAAAAGCCGCACATGCAAAACAGAAAACCAAAAAAAGAAAAAACCCCAACCCTTTCTTATCCTCAGGCAAGACACAAATTCATGACATGTCAGCTTAGTACATAAAAGGGGCCAGAGCTCGGTAGCTCGGTGTATGCTTTGCATGCAGAAGATCCCAAGCCACAGAGTGAATCTGTTTGGCATTTTCCTTAAGGGCTGTGCACTCATTCGCCCTCAACATGCACACTGTATGTACTGAGAAAGCGCAGCACACCTCCTAGCCCCAACCCTAGCATCCGTGTGCTATCTGGCCCTGCCCTCCAATAGCCGGGAGGGCAGCCTACAGCTCTACATTATTTTTCTATGAAGAAAAATTCTAGAAAAAATGGTGCTGGAACTCACCATGAACTCTTGTTCTCTTATATAATGGCAATGGCACCCACCTGAGAGGTGATGGAGCCAGGGGTGCCAACTTGAATAATATAATATAATATAATATAATATAATATAATATAATACAATACAGTGGTACCTCAGGTTACATACGCTTCAAGATACATACGCTTTAGGTTACAGACTCTGCTAACCCAGAAATAGTGCTTCAGGTTAAGAACTTTGCTTCAGGATAAGAACAGAAATCGTGCTCCAGCGGCTAAAGTGGTGCTTCAGGTTAAGAACAGTTTCAGGTTAAGAACAGACCTCCAGAACGAATTAAGTACTTAACCCGAGGTACCACTGTATAATAATTATAATATAATATAATATGATATGATATAGTATAATATAATAATATTATATTATTATATTATATTTTATTATATTATACTATACTATACTATACTTGAATTAAAAATAAAATAAAACATAATCAATCATATGTTGCAGTGCACACACACCATTTGAATGGCAATTCCCAACAACTAGGGGGAGTCAGCCCCCTCAAATATTTTATTGGGGAGGCCAAAGGGACCTCAGCCCCTAGGAGTTGGCTCCCATGGCCAGAAGTGAGTTTCTGGCAGGGGGGAAAAGCCCTGGTCACATGCATGGGAAACTTCCAGCCCAGCTGCCCCAAAGCAGCCCACTAGGCCTTACATCTGGCCCTCAGTTCCTTCTAGGCCACACCCTGAGTGTTTTCACTGAAACATGTTCTTGAACTCTGATGGGCCTCTTGCTTGTCTGGAGAGAGAAAAGAGAGGGGAGTGTGAGAGTGTGCAGAAACAACTAGCCCATACCACGAAGGTAAAATGTGCATTTATTGCTCTGCCCACTTTTGTCTCTGGCTCCGCCCCTCAGTGGCATGTGACCCTTGGAAAGTTGCCTGAAAGAGAATTTGGCCCTTGAATGGGAAAAAGCCCTTCTCCTTATTGCTCTCTCATATCATCTATGCTTTGGGGAGGAGACTTATCTTTCACTACTAACTTTGCAAGGCAAAGGTTCCCCCCTCCCCCCCGCTTTTGTGAAAATTATTTAATTACACTTTTCCTCCCAGCAGTTCAAGGTGACATAATTGATTCTCTCACGCACCCATTTAATCCTCAAGTCATGAAAGGGGTTCCTTCAGAACAGGCAACAGGTATTTAGATTAGGGCTGTGTCAATTTTTCTCTGGCTTCAAGATTCTCCTTAAAAGTGAATCACTGAAACACCAAATAATTGCTATTATCATGAATGATTACTAATAGCCATAAATAATTGCTGACTGCCTCCAGATTCAGACACAATCGAGGGTAATTTTTCAAGGAAGAAATTATTTTTGCCAGTGTTTATCTGTTAAGAGAGAGAGAGCTATCTCCATTAGATTAAAAATATGGCCTACAGTGAGATGTTGCGGCTGAAATATTTATTTCAAAGAGTTTATTCATCAACAGCTCCGTGGAAAAAGCAAGACAATGAATTGGCTGAAAGCGTTGAATCAATTGGCAGCGCCATTAAAAACCCACAGCACCTATTTAACAAACAGACAACATTTATTCAAATACAAAATTGTTACCTCGTTTAAAATAAATTTAATTAGGCAGCATCATTTACACATTGTCAAAAAAAGTCGTTAGGGTTTATATGAAACAGATGTAGTCAATTTGGTGTTGGGAATGCAATAGTGACTTTTTTATATTATTTTGCTGATAGCATTCCAAATTTATAAGAGGCCTGCCGGATCAGACCAACAGCTCATTGACTCTGCATTCAAATAGTGGGCAAGCCAGATGTTTCTCTGCTGCTTGCTCTTCCCATACCCACCCCATCTGCAGCAGAAACATTCTAGTAAGAGAGGTGCCATTTCAGAGCTAAACTCGTCATGATGTGAAATGCTATTTGCATTTAGTGTGCATGTTTTTTAGAAGCGCAAGTAGCGACTCCTGGGGGCAGGGGGCTGATAATATGGAATCACAGCAGGCAAGGAGAGAGAGGCAATAAACCTCATCACAGTTCTGATTAAAATCACGTCTCCAGAGATGCTGTTTGCATTCAGAGGAAAGTTCCTATTGGCCTGGATCACACATAACATTTATGGTCCAACAGCTGAATTATAGGAAGAACTTCTTATAAACATTAGGAAGAACTTCCTGACAGTAAGAGCTGTTCGACAGTGGAATTTGCTGCCAAGGAGTGTGGTGGAGTCTCCTTCTTTGGAGGTCTTTAAGCAGAGGCTTGACAACCATATGTCAGGAGTGCTCTGATGGTGTTTCCTGCTTGGCAGGGGGTTGGACTCGATGGCCCTTGTGGTCTCTTCCAACTCTATGATTCTATGATTCTAATTTGTTTTACTGCCGACAAACCATTATCTGAAGTCATGGTTTGTTGTTGGCTCCTGAATTTTGGTTTGTTTTAACTGTGGCTTGGAATCACATGTGTACCCAGCACCCTTACTTTACCATGGTTTGTTTCACCACCTCTTCCCAAACTCACCAAACTCCGAAGGAATGAGACCAGCACAAATGCAGCAACGCAAAACAAACTTTGAAGGAATAAGCCATAGTTAGTTAGTTTGTTTGTTTGTTTGTTTGTTTGTTTGTTTGTTTGTTTGTTTTGAAAATGTGTATATTAAATGAAAATACACATTTAACATCACATTGAGGTTGACACTAAGTTATCATGATTAGTAGCCTATGAAAAAAATCTGCCCTCCATTGATTTGTCTAATCCCCCCTTAAACCATCTAAGGAAGTAGCCATCAACACAACTTGTAGCAGCTATAGTTATGTGTTGTGTGAGTTCATTTGTCTCTCCTGAATTTATTGCTCCTCAATTTCATTGTTTGATCCACAGTAGTTCTGGTACAATGGTGAGAGAGGGGGAACAGTTTCTCTCCATCCGCTCTGTCCACACCACTCATAATCTTACAAACATCGTGTTTCCCCTAAGTTATCTTCTGCCCTCATAATAAAAGTGTGCCAGCCACTTTATCATTTCCATTGCCTGTTTCTGCATTTTAGGCACCAATGTTCATTTGCCCCATCTGCTTTGTAGTCTTTAAACAGTTACCAATCCAGAAGAGAGCCTGCCTTCTTGACCTCATGTCTACTACCTGGTCTTACTCTAAAAACTGAAGAGGCAAAAAGCTGCCGTCAGGGTTGCTCATGAGAATCTTTTAATAAAAAAATCTTAAAAACCAAGAGCTCCAGAAAGCTTCAGCCACAGGCCTTTGCTGACTCTCTTGTTGTTCTCTATGGAACCGAGAACTCCAGCCAGAAGCCATCAACTCTGCTATTGTGTACACGATTTCTTAATCTGGGATGCAAAAGGTGGATCACAAGTCCCTGATCTTGTAGCTTTCCCTCCAAATCGCTTCAAATAAAACTTAGTTGAAATGTTGGTAAGTGTGGAGTGACTGTTGCATAAATAAATATTTTAAAACTTCCTGCTTCCATCTGTTGGGTGCATTCCATGCTTTCTCTGCAAATGTCTGCAGCTAATTTTCAGTGAGGGTGCGCTGGAACGTTCCAGTGCCAGCAACTACCTTCCATAGAGGCCAGTGGATATTTAAATGCATAGATGTGCAAATTTATGCAAACATTTTATGCTCAGGCCTGGCTTTAGCACCTGGCAATTGGCAGGGTCCACTGGCACTTACACCTGCTCTGGACTCTTGGCCGCAGGCCTGGCTGGCAGCAGCACACAGCTATTCAATCCCCATCAGCGCTCCATTCTCCATTCCGTGTAGACAGCACTGAGCTAGATGGACCCATGGTCTGAGTCAGTGTAAGACAGCTTTCTATGTCTGTATTTTAAGTTTCCATCATACACACAATGTCGGGTAACTCGAGAGCATTTCTGGAAATTAAAATGGCTGCCTACCTGCCACTGCCACCACCAGGATCCACAAAAAAAGGTGGGATCTATCAGAGTGCACTCTGCTGAGGATCTCCTTAATATCTGGAGCCATCCTGTTTTGGAGTGCACTGTTTAGGCAGATCACAGGATTCATTGTTTATCAGTACAGAACGTGGATGCTCTCAGTGAAGAATTGAATTCTCTTTTCAGAATGGAGTACATACCAGCCTGCCAATTAATAATAATAATAATAATAATAGTTTATTTCTTTTACCCTGCCCTGACTGGGATGCCCCAGTCACTCGGGCAGTTTCCAACAAAAATACAGGGGAAAACAACGACCACAACAACAAACATTAAAAGGTTCCCGAAACAGGGCTGCCTTCAGATGTCTACAAAAAATTCTATAGTCTCTTTGACATCGGCTGGAAGGGCATTCCACAGGGCAGGTGCAACTACCAAAAAGGCCTTCTGCCTGCTTCCCTGTAGTTTCACTTCTCTCAGTGAGGGAACTGAACAATGGGGGTGGAGATGCTCCTTCAGGTATACAGAGCTGAGGCCGTTTAGGGCTTTAAAGGGCAACAACAGTGTTACATAGTCCTGGTGGCCACTCCCAGTCACCAGTCTAGGAGCCGCATTCTGGATTAATCGTAGTTTCCGAGTCAACTTCAAAAGTAGCCCCAAGTAGAGTGCATGGCAGTAGTCCAAGCGGGAGATAACCAGAGCATGCGCCACTCTGGTGAGACAGTGTCCAGGAAGGTAGGGTCTCAGCCGGCGTACCAGATGGAGTGGGCAGGCAGCCGCCCTGGACACAGAGTTGTCCTGCGCCTCAATGGACAGCTGGAATCAGGATGCTTATCTTGCATGGTATCTAGACACACACACACATCAATGAGGTTTGAAAGCACCAGGGGCAACACAGAGGAAGTGGATGGAAAGAAGAGTGTTTCCTTCACTGCAAAGTTTAATTACGTTCCCTTTAACCCTAGACTTCTCTTGCCTTTGCATTATTTGGTAAACATGACCTTTTAGAGATGGAAGAAACAGATGGCAGCCTGAATTAGTGTTAACCGCCTGCTCGGCGCCCTGGGAAAGAAAAACTTGGCCTCTCAGCAGCAGTCTTTCTGCCACTTCGACTCATCTCTCTCAGCTACTTGTCCCCGAGGCAGACCTGAACATCACCAATTTTGCTGACAAAAGCCTGCTGGCGCAGCCAAGCATAAAAAAGAATCCCACAGTTACAATGAGCTGAGCTGAGGGTTGTGAGGCAGCAAGGCCTGAATGAGGAAGGAAATATATTCCATCCGACAAAAGGATATTCTTACATATAAAGCACATCACATGACCACGAAGGTCCCTTTATTTACCGTTTGCAATGCAAACAGACATCAGCTTCATTCTTGTTCTCCTTCACAGAGGCCAATAGGGTTTGTTATTGCTGTTCCCATTTTACAGACGGGAGAACTGAGGCTGAGAAACTACAATTTAAGTTACCTTAAGACTCTCCTCCTACACTGAACACAGCACAATAATAATAAAAGTGAAAATACTATCCCAGGGAGGCTCACTTGGTGTTGACATATTATTGGAGCCAGACAAAGACATTTCTTTCCTCAGAGCCGTTTGAGTGCTGTTTTATTTTTTGCAGCAGTTGGCTATCTATGGTAGTTACACTTGTTTTGTTAGAGCAGGCATAGGCAAACTCGGCCCTCCATATGTTTTGGGACTACAACTCTCATCATCCCTGACCACTGGTCCTGTTAGCTAAGGATGATGGGAGTTGTAGTCCCAAAACATCTGGAGGGCCGAGTTTGCCTATGCCTGTGTTAGAGGATTGGGGGGGGGGCTGTTTCTATGGTTTGATTGTCTTGTATTATGCTTCACTCTTATTTTTGTTTTTCATAGGTTATGTTGTGTATTTTACTATTATTTACAATTTGCTGTGGAACGCAGTGAATAAAGCAACATAGCAATAGTAAGTAGCAGCACCCGCTAGGCCTTAGCTATGATTTTGTATGTTGCCATTCCCCAAATTCCAACGGGGGGGGGGGAGAGAAACCAATTTAAAATACAGGTTAAAATGCAATTTTAAATGCAGCCTCATTTTAAAAGCAGCCCATAGATCAAAACTGTAAGGGGAGGGAAAAACATAAGGGTCAGACTGAGTCCAAACCAAAGGCAAGGCGGAACAGCTCTGTCTTGCAGGCCCTGCAGAAAGATGTCAAGTCCCGCAGAGCCCTAGTCTCTTGTGACAGAGCATTCCACCAAGTCGGGGCCAGTACTGAAAAAGCCCTGGCCCTAGTTGAGACCAATCTAACCACCTTGTGACTTGGGATCTCCAAAACGTTGTCATTTGTGGACCTTAAGGTCCTCTGCGGGGAATACCAGGAAAGTATGTGCATGGGTCCTAGGCCACATAGGGCTTTAAAAGTCAAAACCAGCACCTTAAACCTGACCCTGTACTCCACCGGGAGCCAGTGCAGTTGGTAAAGCACTGGATGAATGTGATCCAGCGGCAAGGACCCTGCACTGAAGAGCAGGTTTCCCTGGGAAAGGAGCAGGGCAAGGAGGTAGCTGCTTGGACCTGTGCTTTCTAGGCAAGGGGCAAGCGGAAGAGTGGATGAGCACAGAGTAGACAACGGCCCTGACCTGGCCCAGTTCCTGCAACTCAGTCTCCACAGAAATCAGCAGCTGCATAGCACATTATTACACTATTCAGGCATGCACTCGAGGGCCATTTTGCACATTATGAAGAGGTCAACTCAGTGCTCACTCAACAAGTAGCTACAGCTACCTGGCAAGTGTAGTCCTGGTATACTATGAGTACTTCCAAACATAACATTTGTTCCATTCACAATTTACATCTTTAGGTCTACACTAAAAAGCAACTTGGATTTCACCTAAAAAAAAAAAAGTACTTGGGAAGAGGTTTTGCATGTATATCTAAAATTATAATAAACTAATGAGACAAGTATGTCCTTGCAAATATAAGTATCACTCTGGTACTCTCAGAAGAGAACCATGATTGGCTGCAGCTCCCTGCTAGGTGCACACTCTGTTTCAAACCCAGGTTTGTCTCTGTGGAATGTGTGAACTGGTCCTGAAGCCGAGGCAGGCTGATGTTTTAAAGTTATGAACACCTCTGTGTCATAGGAGGAAGAAATGCCTCTTTAAGATGCTGCTTGCCATCTGTAGAGCTTTTACTTTTCTCCAAAACCAATTTAGAATCTGCTGACCAATTAATTGGGTGAACTTTTTTTTTTAGTCTATCAAAATGTCTTTAATTGGTTTAACCTAATTGATTAATCTACGGCAGCCCTGCTTTTGATTTCCTCTCTTGCCGTAAAGGTTTGGTGATTTTATATGGTTACCGGTGTTGTGCTATTACATATGTGGCTTATATCAGCAGCAGAGAACCTTTTTCATGCCAAGGTGCCCACATTCCCATGTGGGCAACATGCCAAGGGTGGGTGGGGCCAGAGGCAAAAAGAATGCCAAGCAAAAAAGGAAAAATGTACCTTTGCACAGTGGGCTAGTTTTTCTTAACACTCAAATACCCCTTTGCTATCCTCCATCCACACAACGAAGAGGCATTGACATGAAGCTCTGACAGGCATTATCACAGAATTCCATTCCTGGGAGGCAAGAACGTAAGAACACAATAAGAGCCTGCTGGATCAGGCAAATAGCCCATCTAGTCCAATGGTCTCACAGCGGCCACCCTATGGAAACCCACAAGTGAGACCCAAGAAGAAGGAGGAGGAGGAGGAGAGTTTGGATTTGATATCCTGCTTTATCAATACCCGAAGGAGTCTCAAAGCGGCTAACATTCTCCTTTCCCTTCCTCCCTGTTATGTACTGAGTTGAATAGGATCCAAAATGCAGCAGTCTGATTGGTCCTAGAACAATAGGATCCAAAATGCAGCAGTCTGAGTGGTCCTAGAACAATGCAGCAGTATGACTGGTCCGCAGGAGCCACCCAATCCAGCTCCAGGTGGAAGTGAATCCACAACCTGATTGGCTTACAGGAGAATCCCGGAATTAGCCAATCACATGCAGCCTATTGTGAAAATAATGTATATAAAGCAGATATTGTGGGGGAACTTCCATTCCTCCTCACCACTATGAGCTGAATAAAGAACATGAAATCCATTCTCAACTCTGAGTATATTTCACTCCCCCACAACAAACACTCTGTGAGGTGAGTGGGGCTGAGAGACTTCAAAGAAGTGTGACAAGCCCAAGGACCAGCAGCTGCATGTGGAGGAGCGGAGACGTGAACCCGGTTCACCAGATTACGAGTCAATCGCTCTTAACCACTACACCACACTACACCAAGCACAAGAAAACTCTCATTTCCTGTGGTTTCCAGAAACTGGTATTCAGAAGCATTACTACCACTGACTGTGGAGACAGGGCATAGGCATCACGGCTGGTAGCCTCTGATAGCCCTCTCCTCCATGAGAACACTCAAGGTGAGTATGAAGTAAGCCTGTTGAAAGTGTGGCCTAAGAAGAGTCCAAGGGGCCAGACAGATGAGGCTGGAGGGCTTTGGTTGGGGGCAGGCCTGATGTTCTCCACCCTTGAGTTATATGTCTCAACAGCATTCTTTCCTGGAGAGAAAAGAGTTGTGACCAGCCAGTAACCCATGCAAACAGAAATCAAGGCATTGCAGTAATAACAGTATACCTTTCAATACTGTTGAAACGGTATGGTGTATATATGCTCAAACCTTAAACAAAGGAACAAGGGAAAGGGTGAAGCAGGCTAAACACAAAACCACAAATTTGTTTTCTCTGTGTTTATCAGCCTGAGGCTCTCAACATGAGTTGCCCATAAAACACAAACAATGTATGATCAGAACGAATCTTCCAGGATCCGAAGTGCAATGATCCTTAATGCATTCTGACTTCTTCCTTTGAAACTTGTTTCCTTTCTGCTTCCTTTCTCTTCAGGAGGAAGGAACTCGAGAGAGAGAGAGCTCAACTTCTGAAAATGTATGACATAACTGGAGTCTGCCTGTTTTCCCCTCCTCGAAGCCCGCTTAAGAACGCCTCGCTTTGTTCACAAAACCCTCTCAAGTCACCTGAGGGCAGCCACAGAATCCGTCAGCAGCCAGGATGAAAATAGCTGCAGCTACTACAGGGATGAGTTTGCAAGGAACCAAAGCTTCGGAAGGAGAGAGCCAATAAATCCCAGCTCATGCTGTCCAGGGTACTACCCAACACGCACAAACAGCAGTCTTTACTTGTAAGTAAGAAAAAGATCTTTATTCAGGCAAGAAACAGTACAAGTTCGGTAGCAGACTCAGGAGGCACAATTCAGGAGTTCAAGAAAAGAGCAAGAAATTCCGGACTGGATGGAAGCAACAAAGATGTCCCAACAAGTTTCCCTGTCCCTTCCACCAAGCTTTTAAAGATGAGGCATGGTGAAGGTAGCCGAAGGGTACTTTGGTGAGTTAGCAATTTCCCCTGAATGCGAAGACAGGCTCTGGCTGATTGTGCAGACTAGACCAATAATGGGTCCAACGGTCAAGAAGCCATTCTCTGCATATGCTGGAGATGGAAGTGAGGAGCAAGGAGGGCTCATCCACCTTGGAAGGTAGCTCATCTAGGAGAAGGAAAACTCTGGTCCTAAACCTCCACTGCCTTGCAGGATATCTTCTGGAGAAAAAAAGGCTAAGGAGTAAACCCTACCCAAATCCAGAGTGGAGTCCCTAAGAAGGTTGGACAACGCCTTGTACGCCTTCTTCCAGCAACTCCTGTAGCCAAGCTGGTGCTAAACGCATTGCTCTGGTTTCCTTTGGACCACGTGAGTGAGACCCAGTCTTGTTGTCTGGGCAGCTCAGGACCTCCATACACACTGCCCAGGCTTACACCCCAAGGAGGTCACTTTGGTGCTGCTAATGCAGCAGTTTTATTGCACCCCTGGAAGCAGACTCCATTGTCTCTCGAGCAGACGGATGCCAACAGAAATGGTTGTAAACCACTGCAATATATTTTTATGATACACCAGCATATGAGTATGTTTATAAATCAATAAATAGGCAAACTACAGTTCCCGGGATTCTTCGGGGAAAGCCAAGGCTGTTTAAAGTGGCATAGGAGTAGTTTAAATGAACGATATGGGTGTAGCCATTGTCAAGATAAAGATAACGAACCTGAATGGTTATTTTTAGTCTAAGCTCACTAACACCTGTCTTTTTCAGAATCTTTTTAGAAGCTGCATCTTGTGATCAAATACCCACATCCAACATTTGGATCAAATGGTAACTCAGCAGATGATTTGGCACCTTTTCCCACCCTCAGCCCTCCATCTCCTTTTGTAATAGTAATAGATCACACACTGATCTATTGGATAAAAGAGACGAGAAAAATAAACTGCTCTAAGTGGTATTATAACCATTATTAATAATCTTAGAAGCATCTGGATGTGTCTGGTCTTTGGCTTAAGGGGTGCTCTGACAATACCAGACATCAAGGGGAAAGCCACATTAATTTTTGCAGAACAACTGCTGCTCACATCATAAAAACTGAAGGTACTTCTCTGGGTCATGAACTCCAGTGGAGCCAACTGGCACAGCTATCTGACGCTGACCTCAAGGGCAAACTGATGATTGCCATTTCTCTTCTTTTTTTTAGATCAGTGCCAAAGGAAGAGGGATCCCACCAGAGAAATTCAGTTTCAAAATGAACTGCAAAGAGCCTTTTGCACTAGTATTTCCCTGCCGCCTCCATGGGTTAACAAAGTTGATAGCCGCTGGCAGTACTGTGTACTAATAAAGACAGGTGGACACACCAGGAAAATGCAAGGTATTGGGAAGCTAGTGAACCAATTCTGCATGAGAAAATTTGAAAGCTGGAATTTTCATTCCATCAGTAATTGGAATGAAAAGGGGGGGGGGACCTTATTCAAAGTGGTGGGTGTGGTCTCACTGGCAATTGACCACAGGTTTCCCATAGCAAGCACCACCAGAAGTGTGTGTAAGTCTTATGCTGCATACACAACATATATTTAAGGCACATGGCTTCTCCCAAAGAATCCTGAGAACTGTGGCTTACTCCTCACAGAGCTACAATTCCTAGCACCTTTAACAGACTGCAGTTCCATGGATTCTTGGGAGGAAGCGATGTGCTAATAATGCACCAGGCATAGGCTCATGTACTGCAGGAGTCATGGTATGATAAGGTGTGGCACTTGGCTTTGACTGACAAAGTTACACAAAGCTGTAGAGTGATGCATGGATTGGTATGTATTTATGTTCTTTATACATTCTCCTTTTTTAATATAATTTTTATTAACATGCCAATCATATCACATCAATTCCAAATCACATTAGTTCCAAATTATACAGTCAAATTTTTTAAAATTTTATTGGGGGTACCCATACTTCAAGCTCCGAAAGGGGTCCAAACATCACTCTTGCTGCTGCTTTAATTAAACAGTTCTTTCCAGTTCTGTCCAGATAGTCTCTTTGTTATTTTCTCATCTTCTTGTTATTATCATATATTCCTTTCTTTGTGATCTCTGATAATCTTCACAAGCAGGTTGAAAACAAACATTCGTTCTTTATACATTCTCACCTGGAGAAACCTAGACCCCACTGAACTCATGGAATTTTTTGGCTTCGTTATTCAACTTAACAGGCTGCTATTATTTTAGACCTTATACACGTCATGACTGCATTTTGATTTGTCACTGGCTGCCGATACGTATTATTTGTTGTTTGCATTGTTTCCTATTATTCTTAAGAGGCGTTATATTATGTTGTTGCTTCCTTTTTTCCTGTGGCTCCTTTGTACCGTGTGTCTCATTTCATGTGCAGCCTTGGCTGACTCCATGACTCTACCACGCTCTTGAAATATCAAATCAAACCCTTCACCAGCTCCTCCATCCACAACCTTGTGCTCTTACGTTAGAAGTGTTTACCAATTCAAAGTTACAACGGGGGAGGCAGCAGCCTGACCAGACTGTAGAGAGAACTGGTCCAGGACAAGACCCAAGAAAATCGATTATATTATGTTCTTCACTGCTAATTGGTGCTGAGGCTGCAGGCAGCCTCCTGGTTGCCGTGATGAGTAATCCAGTGGGCACTTTAGGAATGAGTGCACAGCTGTTTGATGCCTAAACTGTATTGAGTTGGAATTTAATTGCTCCATAATCACGAAGTAAACACTTGCCAGTTGCATTGATCATGTTTCAAGTCTGATCTAAGCAGCACTTTATACACGAGAAAATTAAACTTCAAAAGGAAGCTAACGCATGCAAAACCCATGGGCAGGGAGCCCCCCTGCCTCCCTTCTTTTTACAGTAATTAAAAATCCACCTCTGCTGGATTTCAATTTCTGGAACCTTTTCCAGGTGCAGCTTGAAACCATTCACCAAAGCTGTCGTTTCCCATATCCAGAACTGTGTGAGCCCCCAATTCTGCATCAATGCAACATAACCTCCATCATTACATGGGTCTGTGCTATACAAAAGGTGCATCTATTATCCACTCATTTTCTAGAGATGCTGGGGAGAGAGGACCTCAGAGGCTGTGTGGTGCAATGGCTAGAAGATTGAACTTTGACTGGGGAGACCCTGGCTCAAATCTGTGCTCAATCAAATCTCTTGGGTCACTTACCACCTCTCATTTTAGTCTACTTCATGGGGTCGTCGTCAAGAGCAGCAGGAGGAGAACCATGTGCTCAGTGTCTTTAAAGGAAGGGTGGGACAGAATTGTAAGAAATGATCCCTCAAATAGGACAAATTTAGCAATTCAGAGAAAAGTTGGCAAGACATCACCTCAAAGACCAACCTGGGAGATGCTGAATCACAACAGCTCTAGGCCGACGTCTGAACTTAGTAAAGGAAAGCTGAACTATGGAACTCCCTGCCAGAAGGAAATTTAGCAATATTGAAAGAGGGATTAGATACCCACAGAAAATTATGTCAGCAATTGCCTTGTGATTATGCCAAACTCCACCTCCACTTGTCTCCACTTGACTAACTCTGTTCCTCAGAAATTGTCGGCCATCTTTCAGAGTAGAAATCTCTGCTACAGATGATACTTTAAGAAGCAACTGGGGAAAGATTATACAGATAGTGTTTCCCATAGGACAAGGGAACAACAGTATTGGATCTATAATATCTATTGATGTTGCTATTAAGAATAATTTCTATACGAGTTTGCTCTAAGGCAGTACATACCAAAATAATGTGCAGGAATAATAATAATAATAATAATAATAATAATAATAATAATGTATAGTACTGTTTTGGGGCATTGCCTTGAACAGCAGCATTGTGGTTTATTTATCTGGTGGTACTAGTGTAAAATACCACAGAATCGTTGGTTATAAATACTTAATATATGTATATTTTGTATAAGGTAAAAAGGTAAAGGACCCCTGGATGGTTAAGTCCAATCAAAGGTGACTATAGGAGGTGGTGCTCATCTCGTGTCAAGGTGAGGGAGCTGGTGTTTGTTTGCAGATAGCTTTCTGGGTCATGTGGCCAGCATGACTAAACTGCTTCTTGTGTGATGGGACACCATGATGGAAGCCACAGTGTGTGGAAACGTTGTTTACCTTCCTGCCACAGCAGTACCTATTTATCTACTTGCACTGGTATGTTTTCAAACTGCTAGGTTGGCAGGAGCTGGGAGAGACCAACAGGAGTTCACCCCATCGCGTGGATTCGAACTGCCAACCTTCTGATTGGCAAGCCCAAGAGGCTCAGTGGTTTAGACCAAAGCGCCACCCGTGTTCCCTATATGTAGTTTATGTATATTTAGTATATGGTACAGCATGAGACTCTTAATCTCAGGGTTGTGGGTTCGAGCCCCACATTCGACAAAAGATTGCAGGGGCTGGACTAGATGACCCTCATGGTCCCTTCCAACTCTACAATTCCATGATTCTATGATTACTGGAGATCAGAGGTGAGGAATCTTTTTCAGGACTGCAATCTCTTGTGGGCAAATTTCTTGGGACCACATGTCAATAGTCAGCAGCACCAGAGTCAGAAGGGAGCAGAGCAATGGATGTGATTCTTACCTTGTACAGGAGGATATATTCCAGCCACCCAACAGTCAGGGGTTTCCACACACATACACCACACATTCTTCTCTCCACCCGGGCAAACAAGAAACATTGTCATAATTCCGGGACACAGCCTAAGCTGCCCCAAGCATTGATGAAGACTGTCGAGTAGGAGCAGTGAGGGATGTGGCCTGGACAGAGGACCTAGCTTGGAGGAGGACCAGATAGAGATGGCTGGAGGGCCATCTTCAGACTAAGTCTGAGGTTCTCCAACCCTGCGGGGGATAGATTGAACCTCGCAATTTGTCTCCTTTATTGATGCAAGGAGTTATGTCTGAAGAGACATCAGGACTTTGTTATCCATTTGCGAGTGAAGTGCCTTTCAAACCAGAACCGTGTTGATGGTTACTATTATGTGCAAAATGGTAGCACCCATTAAATTTCATTCAGGTAGGCTTAATGCTAAGGGACGCGGGTGGCGCTGTGGGTTAAATCACAGAGCCTTCTGATGAAGGTTGGCTGCTTGAATCCCCGCGACAGGGTGAGCTCCCGTTGCTCGGTCCCTGCTCCTGCCAACCTAGCAGTTCAAAAGCATATCGAAGTGCAAGTAGATAAATAGGTATAGCTCCAGCGGGAAGGTAAACGGCGTTTCCGTGCACTGCTCTGGTTCACCAGAATTGGCTTAGTCATGCTGGCCACATGACCCGGAAGCTGTACGCCGGCTCCCTTGGCCAATAAAGCAAGATGAGTGCCGCAACCCCAGAGTCGGCCATGACTGGACCTAATGGTCAGGGGTCCCTTTACCTAGGCTTAATGCTACATCTCGATTCCTGAAAGACTGGGAAAGGAGTGCCTTTCTGGAATAGTTTCATCTGGCATGTGAATAGTAAACTCATTCTCTGAAAGTGGATCCTTATGTGGCCTAGAAACAGCACCATCTTTTGCACAAGAAGGAGATATTAGCATGCCTAGAAGAACCTCCAAAATTTGTACAAGTACAAAAAAACTTTAGGGAGGGGGTGGAGGAAGAAAACCAGTCCAATGAGGGCTGAGCACCCTCAGTGACCACAGAATGCTGGCTGATGGAGGGGGAAATGGAAAACAAGGAGGGGAGAAGGATGGAGGGCATGGCTGGCTGGGACCCTGAATAGAAGCACGCCACACTGCAATAAGTTGTTCTGTAGATTGTTGTGTAAACCACTTTTGTGGCTGTGTATGGTGAAAAGCAGTCTTTCATATATCAGAGATAAACAAACTGGAAGCAATGTATTCCTCTTGGCCAGGCATCCCCAAACTCAGCCCTCCAGATGTTTTGGGACTACAACTCCTATCATCCCTAGCTAACAGGACCAGTGGTCAGGGATGATAGGAATTGTAGTTCCAAAACAGCTAGAGGGCCGAGTTTGGGGGTGCCTGCTCTTGACTCACCCACACATGGATCTTCAAAAGGACCGTAGAGTTAATTGGCTGCATGAGTCCCCTTCAGCATCTTCTGCTTCACGTACATTGGAATGCTTTCCTCCACTGAAGGCAGAGTGTAGAGTTTCTGCGCTGTCATTCCATTCATCTCCACAGGGGAACCCCGGCCAGCTTCCTGTGATGGACGTTGACCCCCCCCCCCCCCAGAGCATCGCATGTGCCGTTCCATCACATTGTGCTTTCTTGCGCAAAAGCAAATGTGTGGGATGCCGTCGTGTCAGAGGCGGAGGGTTTGCCAGGACCATTTTAAAGGTCATTGTTCTGGAATGCTAAATTCCACTGGAGTGAGACTTGGAGGAATGGTGAGGCAATTACTGGCCTATTCAAATCCCCAGAATGCAGGCCTGTCGCTAGCAGATAAAAGCTGGCAGGGAAACAAGGCGCTTGTTCTTGAAATTGTGGGGTTGTGTCTATATTCAGCAGCGCAAGTAAAGAACGGGGCACGCCAGTGACACAGCCTTTGTCCAGTCTTCCTAACTTGTTAATTGGGATCGGTTTGCCATGGGTCTGTCGAAAATGATGTTTGGCTCAGGGTTGTCATAAACACAGGGTGGCCACGGCTGGTATTCAGCCTATTCTGCTGCCTCAGTTTTTAGATGATGCATGCTATTGTTTTCTAATTATTCTATTCATACAACTGTAATTGTTCATTTTATGTTCTGTAACTCTCCCTGGTATCTATGGGTGGGGTACAAATATTTTCAGTAAATAAATAATTGCAGAATAGAAAATTATTTAAATTGAAGTACTCATTTCTAATTTTGCGTCTATATATATAAATGAGAACATGTTACTTTTATGCAAATCTGTATCCCCTTTCACCATCATTTTAAGTGAACTGCAAGTGGCCAGAATGCTGGAGCTCCCACTGCCTTGTCTCGCCCCCTCTCTGCCAATGCCCAATAGGAAGGTGCAAGTGGCCATGATTCTACAGCAATGTAGCCCTACCCACAGTGCTCCACTGGCTGTTACTTAACGTGACGGCTGCCTCTTATGGAGATTCAGAGACAGACTACCCCTGTCCATGTAGGTTCAAATTCAATGGTGGCTAATAGCTATCCTGCATTCCATCAGTGTTATAAATGATTGCCATTTCAAAAGGAAATGAAAGTAACTTAGTAAGGCTCCTTTCATTCTCCCTCCTTAACCTGGTTTTCCATTTTAATTTGTCTTAATTAGTTATTTTTTTTACCACTTCATAGTGCAACGGGAATCCCCAAGCCATTTGCAAATCCCAACAAACGCCCAAATCTTATTTTTGATCCCCAACCTGCCAGTCAGCATTTTGTACCCACTAAGCATGTTCAGTCATCATCAGACAGGGTTTTCATTTGAGGGTGGTGTTCCTTCCTCAGGTGTTGTTTTTGTTGTTTTCCAAAAAAAACCACCACCACCAACCCATCATATCTAAAATAAGCCTAAAATCTGAGGTTCAGTACAGAAAATTATATGGCGTGGAACATATATAAAATTTTACTAGATATAACCCATTATAATGACATTTTTACTAGTTTTTATTCTGTTTAATGATGCTTTCACTGATTCCCTCCAAAGCACCATAACACATTCACCAATTATCAATTTAATATTATTGTACTTCTGTAAGCCATGGGGTTCCCTCCACACCTGCTGATACCTAGTTCTTATGCAGGGATGGTGCCATTATAGCTGAATAAAGATCAGTACTCAAGAGAATGAATTTGCTATTAGCAAGTAGGACGTGGCCTCTTCCAGCTCTATGATTCTATGTATTCCTTCCTTCCCCAAAGGAGCTAAGGGCAGCATAAATGGTTCCCTGTTTCATCCTCTCAACAATTTGGTGAAGTAAATTAGACTGAAAGACAACAAATGCCCCATGGATACACACTGAGCCTTGTGGCAGAGCAGGAATTGAACCTGTGTCTCCCAGGTCTGAACCTGGCTCTGCAATCTAGCCCAGTGTTTCCAAGGTGTTGGAAGGTCCCTATCATTCTCAGCCAGCTTAGTCTATGATCAGGGATGATGGGAGTTGTAGTCCAACAACATCTGGAGACCCAAGGTGAAAGACACTGGTCTAACCACCACACTAAACTTGGTCACATTTTGTTGTACCAGTAATACCACATGCCAAGTTAGTAGCCCAGAATAAAATGCAGTGCAGTTGGTTGAAAGTGAATCTGAAACTAAGTTTCACATACAAAATGCATAACATTTTCCAGATTTGAAATGTCAAGTTTTGAATTTAAAATATATATCTAATATATATCTAAGCTTCACTTGTTAAATGTCATTTTAGAGAACATTTGAGGTGAAAACATATCTATTCAAGGATTCCATAAAAGTAGAAATCCAACACACAAACACACACACACACACACACACACACACACACACAGTTCACTAAGTTAAACATCCAGAAACTGAATTGTGCATTCTTGAAATTCCATTTTCAGCTTCAGAGACTTGGCTATGAAGATTTAAAGCATGGTGGGATTGAATTTCACCACATCTTTAGGCAGGGAGATGTTTCTGTTCCTTCTTCCTAATCTAGAATTAGGGCTGAGCTGAATTTTCCAACAGTCTTTATTATGACCAATCAAAAGGCAGTGGGGGCAAAGTGAAGACATTTCAGAAAAGGACAGCGTGTGTGTAGATGTTTGCATGAAAAGAAAAAAAGACATTCCAGGAACTGGTGTTTGTCTGTTTGCGTTTACCTTATGAACACAACAAGGCAGCTGAAGGAGATCCCCCACTCCACATTCATGCACACTTAAAAAAACAGGTTTAGAATGCCCTGATTGGACTCGCAATGGGGCAGAGCTCTTTGAAGAAAAGGATTCCAAGCTCAGCAGTCACACGGCCATACTAAGAAGTGTTGCCAAGTCAAAAGTCTGTCTTCAAAGAGAGGGCTACTCAGCTGACACCCTGCTTCTGGTTTCCTATAGGCATCTGGTTGGCCGCACTGAGGACAGGATACGGGACTAAATGGAGCCTTTGGTCTGATCCAGCAGACCAGCTCTTCTTATGATCTCACCAAGCCCCACACTGCTACGAGGGCCACACTACTATGAGCACAAAGGGGGTGCTTTAAACCTGTTTTAAAGGAAGGGGAATCCTATGGCCACTTCATAAGCAGACACACATACTGACCCCTCAAAATTTTCCCCTAAGTTCTCAGTGCCTGCATTCTTTCCAGGAAACACAAGTTTTCTTGGGAAATGAGTGCAAGGTTCAGTACAGTGCTATCCTGAACAGATGGTATATCTACACTACACATATATCTTAGTTTCAAGAGTGTTCAGCCGTCATGGGTTCCTTCAAAGAATCCACTGAAGTGCTGAGCATTCTCTGCTAGACATTCCATTCTACGGAACTGCATTTCCCAGATTTCCTTGAAGAAGAGAAATGTCTAACAAACCTATTAAGTCTGTGGACTATAAGTATGCCCAGAGACAAAGGCTGCATACGCACCATACATT
This sequence comes from Podarcis pityusensis, assembly GCF_964106645.2. NCBI lineage: Eukaryota > Metazoa > Chordata > Lepidosauria > Squamata > Lacertidae > Podarcis > Podarcis pityusensis. The sequence continues at coordinate 20,246,214 of NC_138035.1, forward strand.
TAAAGCAAATTACACACACACCCCGGAATCCTGGAAACTGCAGTTTACTCCTCCACAGAGCTACAATTCCCAGCAACCTTAACAAACCAAAGGTACCAGGATATTTGGGGGACGGGCGGACACGTACTGCTCTTTAAATGCATGGTGTGTATGCAGCCTTAACAGGGCATTTGACAATCACTTTTGCAGAGGAAAACACCACCCTTCCCCTCCCTGCTGTTCCTTAGTGTTGATAAGCATCTTGCAGCTTCTGCAAGCCATGGTGTCGGGGGGGGGCAGGTTTGCTCCAACCACACTTTCTGCAGTAGAGGAGGAGGCGGAGCCAAGCAGCCCGCCCACTCTGCTGCTGAGGCCCCCAGGTCCCTTGAAGAGACAAGAGTCACTTCTCCGTTTATACTCCTTATTAGTCCCTATTCTATTTAATCGGCTTAGACTGATGAAGCGAGGCAGCGGCAGGGATCAGCCGGGCTGTTTAATTAAAGGATTGCGGCTCAGCCCTGCAGTTTGGGGGTTTGTGTAAATGAGCTGCAAGTACATTATTTAATCCATCGCACGGAGACGAGACGAGGCATTAATGAAGAAAACTCTAATTAAAACTAGACGGCTGGCAGTTATTAGCAGCATCACTTCTGACAGGCTTTCTCATTTACACTAAAAAAATTAAATAAAAAAAATAAAACTGCCTGTTCAGGAAAAGAAAAAGGGAAACAGGGAAGAATTCACTCTGTGTTATGTAATTTAAGATGCAGTAGCAATAGGCGAGCAGAGCAGGGCGGGGCAGAGAGAGCAGGCCTCTAAATCAGGGCTTAGCCTCATCAGGAAAGCCAGTTAGACTCCTCTAGAAATATGGCTGCCTCAGCATGAGTTCTGTTGAGCTAATAACTAAAGATCTGATTGGCCCCAAGTGAGCCGATTTAGCTGACTGCTTATTCAGGATGCCAGGCTAGCTCATTTAAGTCCTGATTGGTCTCGCTTGCTCACCATATTTTCTAAGGTCCCCATAATTTTTAATATATAAAAAAATAAAAAAATGTCCAGTAGCACCTTAGAGACCAACTAAGTTTGTTCTTGGTATAAGCTTTCGTGTGCATGCACACTTCTTCAGATACACTGAAACAGAAGTCACCAGACCCTTATATGTAGCGGGAGGGTAGGGTGTGTTTTTTTCTCAGGAGGGTAGTAGGAGAAGAGATAATTTTTAGTTATTCTAGAAGCAGAGACAGGTCATGGAAAGATGGACCTATTGCAAAAGGATTGCTGTAATCAGGTGATAAAACAAGGACCATTGTGCCTGTTCCACAAGAAGGGCCAGACCTACTGTTGGGTAGATGCTGGGTGGGGTGATGTGGGCAGCCGTGGTGAGGTGTCCATATAGGCTAATGCCACTATACATGAGACTTTGAGTGAAAGAAACAGTTTGCACACTGCAAAAAAAAAAAGCCTCACTGCATTTACCATAAAATTAAAGAGCATTTTGCATCGCAAGAACAGGTTCCATTCTGGTAGGAGAGTTCTGCAGAACTGTGCAAGTTCTAGAGACATAGGCAGACAGAAAAGGAGATTGTGTGCTCCTAGGCAGCACATGTGCGAGATTAAGATAAAAATGCAAGTGTGCAATCCAATTCTCTGTGTTTGCCATAAAATCTCAGCCAGAGAGCTATGTTTCTCCTTATGTTTCTCCGTAATCTGGGGAACCGGGTTCGCGTCTCTGCTCCTCCACATGCAGCTGCTGGGTGACCTTGGGCTAGTCACACTTCTCTGAAGTCTCTCAGCCTCACTCACCTCACAGAGTGTTTGTTGTGGGGGAGGAAGGGAAAGGAGAATGTTAGCCGCTTTGAGACTCCTTAAAGGGAGTGAAAGGCGGGATATCAAATCCAAACTCTTCTTCTTCTTCTTCTTCTTCTTCTTCTTGGACATAGCAGGAATTAGTTACGCACAACTTTTCTCTATTATAGCATCTCAGCTTGTTAGCAGCCATCAAAGTGCTGAGTTGGGAGTTTCTGCAGTTGCCTGGTATAATAACTTCACCACATCCCCAGCGAGAGCGCCTCGATGCAAACTACTTTGGGGAGGACGGGCATGATTACAAGTTACAAGATATATTGTAATTAATTCCCCTACATTCCCTCAATTCCATGGTAAATGCAACTTTGCTATCGCAGCGTTCGCTCTCAAGGGGAAAGTGCATCAGTTACAAGATCACTTGTTGTCAGTGCTTTCTCAAGAGCTCCACCCCTCCCTCCCTGAATATTCATTCCATCCCTGGAGAGATCTGCAAATGGGAGGGCAACTGCATCAGTGCAGCAAATAAGATAAACCCAGTGTCTTGAGAATATTGGCTTGAGAATATTGGTTTTAAACTGCTTCTTTCTGCCTAACCAGGAACCTGTGTGTTGCACTAGCTTGTAGTTTCAAACGCCACTGGTGGGATTGCGATGGAACCGGAGTAAGTGGTAATTCAACTTATTTGAATTACCTAACCTCTGGTGCTTTCAAGACATAACACATTGAATACTACAATTGCTGTTTCAGGGGAGAATTTTTTTTCATGCTTCCACATGGTATCATTATTGTTTCATCGCTATTCCAGAACATTTGGGCCATCAACCCATTTTTCCCCACATCTATCAGAAAAAAATCTAGCGAGTTCTGCAATATTTCTGTAGTGTGGAAGGTGTTTTGCACAATTTTCTGCAAAACAAGGGAGGGCAAATCAGGGCCAGTAAAGGGAGTGACCTGGAGAGAGGCTGTGTAGCTGGAGGAAGAATGTGGCCGGGGGAGAATCCTGAGCGACAAACAGAGAGGGCTGGGGGAATGAGCTCAAGATAATCAAATGCTTGACTAATAGGTAATACTACCAATACAGAGCTAGTTGGCAGGAGCGGGGACAGATTCTCAGTCAAATTCTTTAAAAATGCAGTGCAATTGGAATAACAGTGGTTCTCACTGTTCAAGTCTGTTCAGGTGAACATCTGGAGCTTTTTCACAGTATTCTAAAATTTAAATGGGCATTGATAATAATCCACATCAGGAATCATTATTTTGTTTCCAAACCCGGCTAAGTGCCAGTTCAGTTAAGTGAGCCAACTAGGCATGCAAATAGAAGGTGAATGCACCATAGCAAGTGAATTAATGTGACTGTCTTGTAAATAAATAATTAAATAAGATTATCATATATATATAGACAAGCTTTTCATCTGCATGCTTAAACAGAGGAACCAATGAAGGCAGGAAGCTTGGTCGCAGGAAGCAAACGTGGAGAGGACTGGTCTTAAGCTTTCTTGCCTTGCTTCTAGCACCTTCTCCCCACATCCAGTGAACTACCACCATTTATTTTGCGGCCCCCTCTGGACCTGCAGGCCTCCTAATTTGCTCCCACCCCACCACCAACTGCTACTAGAAGCATCCTTAGCTAAAAGCTCTTTGGAAACCTTTTTTGGCTCAAGGGCAGGGCTGTGTGTGTGTGTGTGAGAGAGAGAGAGAGAGAGAGAGAGCACATGTGTATGTATGTGCTGTATAAAGGTTTCACAAAACCCAGGCTTCCCCACTCCCAACTGTCACCACCTGTTCAGGTTGTTTTGGAAGTGGTGATGCTTCTGTTCTTCACTTGCATTGTCATGAAGCCCATCCGGAGCGAGGCATTCAACAGCAAATTATGCTTCCTGCTCTCACTCTGATTTGACTTCGCATGTGTAAGGAATATTAAGGAAATGGCACTGGGCAGCAGCAAGGAGTATGAACACCACCAATGTCAAATAGGGTGCATACTTCACATATTTGTTGAGGAAGGTGGGGGCCTTTTGGAGCATTTTGCCTCAACACTGAATAACACCCCCCCCACACACACACTTCTCTCTATTGTCATTCCTTCTATTCTGTCCCTTCTGCCTTGAGCCTCCCCCAACCTGCAGAAACTCCCAACAACTCTCAACACCATGGCCAATGCTTAGGGATGATCGGAGTTGTAGTCCAAAACATCTGGAGGGCACCAGGTTGGGGAAGGCTCCTCCAATGTAAGAGAACCTCGCAACTGGGGCTGGGAAGGGAAAGTTTATCCAATTTCATGCTTGTGCAAAAAAGAGAGGACCCCCTGTCGGCCACTTCTCGGTGCAGCTAATCCCAGCGGTTTGGTTGTGAATGAAATGAAGCCTGCATATTTTGTGTGCAGGTGAAAGCAGGAAAGGTAAGGCCGGAGGAAGAACACAGGAGCAAGCAGGGTATGAATCGACAAAGTTTCCCACCTTGGAGATGAGTCTGCCGATGAAGACTTCTGCTCAGCGTCAGCTGCGGGGCAGCAGAACTGGTGTAAAACAGTCTCATTCCTGTAACAGAAGACAAACAGGGGCTGGTAAGAGTTCGGCTCACTCACTGGCAAGCTAAGGGGGTCATGTCCTCTGGTCCACATCCACTCCTGGCCACTGATTCCCACTGCTGGTGTCGGTCCTTTAAGAGATAAAGGAAAACTTGGATTATTAAAAAATGAAACTCCTGCACCATGTCAAGTGATCAGCAGCCTAACCCTGAAAGCCAATCCAGACAGTCCACAGAGGACATGGAACAGTCGTCGCAGGACCACACCATCTCAGATATACACGGGATGTGTGCGTGTGGCATTTCATGCTTGGATTCTCCTCTTTGTTAAGATCCTTCCAGAAAATCAAGGAGAATGCTTAGCCAGAAGGCTCCTTGATGTTCTACCTTCATATTATAGGAGAGGTGGGGGAGATGCATGGCAAAACACGCAAACCGCCCCCCCTCCCAATATAAATATCTAAATTGGAAAAGTCATGGGCAGGACTGTACCAGGTGTCTTGCTGAGCATCTTGTTCAAAACTCACACATAAAATCCATGTGGTTGGAAGCAACACATTAAACAAATTAATCCAGTTCCTTCCTCATACTGGGCTGAAGATGGACAAGTCTGCTGTCCATGAAATATGCCTGTCTTCCCCAACTTACTAGCCTCCAAACATTTTGGACTACAACTCCCATCAGCCCCAGACAGAATAGCCAACGATCATGGAAGATGGGAGCGATCCAAGCATGCCTGGACAACAGCAGTTGGGGAAGGCTGGTACACACATAAAGGTATGTGTATGTTATTTTTAATATCACTCTAAAAATTATTATAAAAAAGAAAGTGAACTACATGGATTTACATTGTTCCCGTATTTGTTATTCCAAAACAAAACCATTATTTTTACATAATCAATTCTGCTGTCTTCCTTCCCTCTGCTGAACAATATTGGTAAACTTTGTTCTAGAAACCACATTCTGAAGCACCAGCTCATTAAAGATGAGGGCACTTTATCCTTCCAGTTGCTAGCAATTGCCATGTTAATGAATCTCACAAAACCTCACAGTCAGAATCATCAAATGACCAATGCAGTTGAGCCGATGAAACAATCTGCTGGAATGCCGCAGCCCATCATCTCACCCACAATTTTATTAATATTTCTAACCAATAGGCCGCAATAATTTGGGGCTCTCCAAAAACAGATCTGCAACAAAAATGCTCCTGCATTAACAAGATTAAATTTCCAACAGCAAGTATTATTACAGTTCAAGATCCCTTTCAGCTTATATATTATGCAGACTTATGCCCCACCTTTCAAATACTTTATAAGAATGGCTTAAAATAAAATATTAAAAATACCATAAAGTCACTTATAAGCTAAAAAGAGCCAGTCTATAACAGCAGCACCCAAATAAAAGATATCAACAAAGTTAAAAACATTCAAAGTTTGGTAAAATAAAAAAGGACTTTGCCTGGATTCAGAAAGGCATCAGAGGCAAGTTTCCCTGAGGAGAACAGTCCTAAGCCAAGGTGCCACCACTGAGAAGACCCTGAGGTGCTGCACCTCAGATGGTCTGGAACCTGGGAGAAGGCACTGGGGAAGGAATGTGCAGTTTCTTGCCAAGGATTATGGGATTTGTAGTCCTAGTTCCAGACAATAAAAAGCTGTTCTGCTGAGGACTAGGAGTGTCCACTTCTCCCACTACCCCACCATTGCCAGAAGCTAGATTTTTGGGGCAAGAGCCAATAGCAAAGGATGGGTGAAGTTAGATGGATCTTGTAGAGTCTGCAAGCAATTAGTGCCTTGATTCCACTTACAAGAATTCAAGCAGGAGTGCTCAGTTATGCCCTGCTCAAATTCTCTGGACATCTCTAGTTCCATGCTCTCTACCACAAGCTACGGAAGTGGACATGACAGCTGTCTTGCGTAACTATGCAGGGTTTAAAATCACACACGGACAGGAGGCTCCTTGCTTCGGCCCTTCGCCTGCCTTCACAGAGTGCTGTAAACAGGGTGAAAGTGAGGTGCTGGGCACGGTGGGGCTTAGCAGCGTGCCCTGATCAAGACTGTGTTTTTGCACAGGGCACAAGGTTAATCTAAACAAGGGTCCAGATGTTTCTTCCATTTCAATATGAAGTCTGAAATAAGCTGCAGGCTAGTCTTAACTTTTTGCTGTCACACAAATTTCCCAACTCCGTTTTAGGTATTTTTTAACATTCCCAACGTAAGGATGAATTTTGTGCAGCAAAAAAGCTCACATATTTCTTTGTTATCAGTGCTAATTTTGATCAAAGTTATTCGCTTTATGACCCTGCGTAGTCCAAAGAGCAATCCTATAAAAGAGGTGGCCGTGTCATACAATGCCATAGAAGAAGCTTTGGCACAAATTCCAGGCACTGTCCAGCCTTCACCAACATGGTATTCTCCAGATGTTTTGGATGACAACTCCCATATTTATGCAGACTGTGCTGTCTGGGGCAGATGGGAACTGTAGTCCAAAACATTTGGAGGACATCAGGTTGGCAGACAGTGTTGTATCCTGTCTGGCTCTGCACAATCCCATGCTTTTGTCCCAGAATTCTCTGCTAAACCATATTAAAAAAACCAACACCCCAGAGGTGCATCCATCAGGTTGTGTGGTCCTGTACCTTGGGATGCCTTTAGCTGCTCCAGCAGTCTGCACAACAGAAGATGGATCTCTGCATGCTAGGCTGGATCTAACTGTTAATCCCTCTTGTTTATTGGAGATATAAAAGCAGCCCCTTGTAAGCAATTTTGCAAGTTCTGCTTGGCTGGCTCATATCTAAACTGTAACTTTCCTTCAGTAACTGCCATTGACTCACTCGCTCTCACCATGCTCGCCCCAGGCTGTATCGGGACCCACAACTGCAAGGGAGAGCAGGTTTTGCCATTTGTCACCACTCCCCTGTGTTAACCAGCTCTCCCCATATTATTATGGCTCAGTTTTAAGAGCTCAGTCACCTGAATGGCCTGTACCTGCCAACAAGCTGGGCCTGTGCGCTTGGAAAGAAAGCAGCACAGCCTCCCCTGACCTCCTGAGAGTGACTCATGCCACAACGATGCTCAGATTTTGCAGCACGACCCTGTGACTCTACTGCTTACTTTTGGACATCAGCATTATGTAATCCCCCAACCACTCCGCCCGCACTGTGAGGGGTAGCCAGAAGTCTCCATGTGTAGGGTTCTCAGCTGCTTTGTCAATCCCCTCTGGTTCTGCACTTTCCCTGGGACTGATGCCACTAAGGCAGATGAAATAATGGGAAAGTGAACACTTGGAAAGAGGATTAAAAGCACACAAGTGGAGGGTGACTGTGTCCTTTCCTTCGCCAGAAGCCAACATAATCATTATTTTGCTAACTGAGTCGGATTGCTTTAAGCACCTGCAGAGATGGCTGAAGAATCACAGAATCTTGGATTCTTGCATTTATGACTCTGGGAGCCAGGTCATTCCATTGTCTCAAGGCTGCTGATCTCCAAGGGTTTGCAACCATTCCAGGGGGGAGAGTTACCTTGGTAGACCATGTGGCCTTCCTCTGAGGCACAATGGTGAGGGTGGAGATATAACTATCCTGCAAGACTGAATGTGCTGGGTTTCCCATACAACCATGAAGGCTTACCAAGAGAACCGCAGTTAACTGCGAAGAGATCCTCAACAGCACAAAGACGAAGAGTAGGAAGGCAATTTATATAATCTTCCTTTTCTTGGCTTTGGAAATGATTAAAAAATGATATAAATATTAAACCCTGAAAGAGTCGCACAAGAAGGCTCTGTATAATTCCTGACACAAACTGCCCTGCAGATTTGCACAGACAGATGGCTAAAGATGGAACTATAAAAAGTCTGAGAAATGGGAGCACAGATTTAGCAGGTGGGAAGAGGGGAGGCAAGATTATAATTTCCCACTTCTCCATGTTTTTTTCCCATTTGCTGGGAGGAGGGTGGAGCAAAACCTCAAGGGAACATTGAGAGCTATGCTATTCCTCTCCCTACACCAAACGCCTGACAGCTGCAATTAGGCTCCAGAGTCCAATCTGTCAGACCCCTTCTTACCCTAAAATGCTACATGTATTAGTTTTCCAAATAATTTTTAATATTTGTCTTTGATTCACAGAACAAACTGATTGTATGAAACTGACTTCCATCTAGCTCAGTAGTGTCTACGTGTTTTTATTTCAGTTTGGTTTTTATACATTTCTACTGCTTTTATCAACTGCCTGCTAATGTTCTAACTGCTTGTGTTCAATTTTAAGGGGGTGTAATGTGGCTTTAATGGGGTGATTATTTTATCATCATTATCATCGCATTTTGTGATGTGTTGCCCACAAACTGGTAGCAGCTTTCCAGGGCTCCAGGAAGGAGATGGCACATTTTGCATTCACAGCATGTCCTCTTTGGCCCCAAGCTGAAAAGCACCATTGCACAGGGACAAGACTTTCTGATAAACAAGGCATGCAAATTAATCACACATTATTATGACATACACACTCACACACGACCAGACACATATTGCAATGGCCTAGATGTGTACATGTTCACACATGAAATACACCATTTTCCTTCCATATGGAAGCTCTCCATCTTGCGTTGGAAATGTCATTTGTGTGCTGGCACACTCATTCATTTATGTTGGATTCCGCCCCTGAAGCAAAACAATACTGGAAACCTATTGCAAAATCAATGAATGAAATAATAGGTTTTAAGGTCCAGCTTTGACCCTGCTTTGTTTGACAACTTATAAAAGAAAACATCACTTCTATTACTGTGGCAGCCAAGGGTGATTTACCCCAAATACTGGAAAGCAGAACCAGAGACTTGTTAACAACCTTGAAGGTCAACTAGTTCAACTCCCAGTTCAGTGCAGATCTGCAGTCAGTGGAGGTTGGTCCATTAAGCCAAATGGAGGACTGCCCAACCAACCTCACTCTGCTCAAAGCCAAACCATCACCTGCTTGCCTTCTGACTTGCATCCAGTCAAGGAAGAAGGGAAATGGGACAAAACTACAATTAGTACGCTCTGTCTTTCTTCTGGTTCCACCTGCTGTTGGCCTCCTTGCCTTCCTCCCTACCAGTCCTAAAGGGCACCAACCATCACTCTCTATCATGCAAGATACAAAAGCAGCATCTCTGATAGACGGGAGGCGTTTAGATATCTGAAGATTGCTGTGATGTCACCCTGCAATCTCCTCTTCTCTAAGCTAAGCATACCCAGGTCTGTTAACTATTCCTCAAAGGACTTGGTTCCCAGGCTCCTCACCTTCCTCGGGACATCTTACAGTTGATCAATGAACTTCTTAAAATCTGACACCCATAACTGGTCAAGGTGTTCCTGAGGTGGCGGGGAAAATGTAGAAAGAGAGTGGAGCTATTTCTATTAGCAGTTAAGCGGCTAAGAAAAGCACAATTGTGTCAAAAATAACAAGCTGTGTTGGTGAAAAAGACAGCAGGCAGTAACAGGAAACTTTTCTTGGAAAAGAAAACTGGATGTAACTTTGATTAAAAGTAATTAGCTGTAGTGTACTATAAATAGTGTGGGGGCAAATAGTGTGGAATCTCAAACTTGTCACTTTTTATAAGTTACAGGCATATAAGAAGCTTGATTTATACCAGGTCAAGCTATTTGTCTGTGTCGGCTAGAACGTCCTGCTTTGGCTGGCAATGTCTTTTCAGATTCTCAAGCAAAGATCTTTCAGAGCATCTGCAACCTCGTCCTTTTAACTGGAGATGCCAGGAATTGAATTGACAACATTCCGCATGCAAAACATGTCTGCCCGGCCTCTGAGCTATGCAGGCAAGCATCAGTAGCAGGGCTAGCCCATCAGGAACTAAGTGGCTCAGGCAGCAGATGGAGAGGGTGGCAAACTGTGCACTCCTCATTCGCCACCAACAGGGCCAGTCAGCCACCCAACCACTGCTGCAAATCCACCAGCTGGAGAACTGTCCAGTCAAGACTGTTGCTGCTGCTGCCTCTCCTCCCTTCTGCTTGCCTGGCCCCTTGCAGTAGTGGTGCAGATGTCCCTGCCTTTGCTCTCAGGAACGGGTCCTTCCTCAGAGTGAAGCGCTGTGGCAGGTGCCACCCAGAGAGTGCCTGAGCTACCAAAATACTCTCGGGCACTTTAAAATACAAGTTGAATTCCTTTGCTTGGATTTTTAAAGTGCTGCAAAGCAGCAGTAGCACAGGCATTCTCTGGGCCCCCCTGCCCACAATGCCTCGCTTCGAGGAAGGAGCCGTTCTGCAGCCTGAAAGCTCCAAGCACCCACTCCTCTGCTGCAGCCAGGAGGGTGGGAGAGAGGAAGAATGCGGAGCAAGTGAGCAGTGCAGGGAGGAAGCCAAAGCAGAGGCAGCAAAGGAGGAAAATGAAGAAGGAGGTGGCGGCAGAAAGGAAGATGTGACAGCCCTAGGGAGCAGGAGGCGGTAATGGAAGGCAGCCCAATGTCAGTGGCCCAAATCAGTAGCAATTCCTTGGGAGCGAGAAGCACACAGGCAAAAATAATTCAGAATCCCACAGGAATTCGTTTCACTTTCTCCATAATTCCTTCAGATGTTTTGCGTGGATCCTTCATTTTCCGCTTTAAATGGAAGTTGGTGAAAACTCTTCCCGTAACCAAGAGAACAGTCCGCTGGATTGAAGCATCACTCAGGAAAGCCTTTTCTCTTGGCATGTTGCATATGAAGAGATCAAAGTTTGGAACCCAGCACCTATTTTAGCACCTGCTTTAATCACCATTAATCCACCTGGCACAAGTACAACTCATGTGAACGCCTTCTTGGTTAAGCAACAGCTATTTTCCATTCACTATCATTAACACTAAATCGGTTTCTTGGGAGCAGTCCCAGCAGAACAGCTGTGCAGAGATACTGTGTCCTAATGAATAATGAGGATGCCCAAATAGGCTTGGGATGAGTCCCAGAGCATCTACACCACAGACCGAGGTTCACAGTCAGGACTGCTCTGAAATCCAGGTTTGCCACTTAGAGGCTCAAACCACTCCAACCAGTTGAGGCAAGTGCCAACTGTGACCTCCTCCTCTTGGCAGAGACAGCCTAGTCACCAGCATCTGTGATCTCCCAGCCTTCATATTAGACTACTGTGACATGCTGTATGTGAGGCTGCCTTTGGAGACTGTTCAAAACACAACTGCTAGGCTGCTGACTTGAATCATCTCTCTCCAGCACACGGGCAGCTCTCTGGTGCTTATACCACACTGGCTCCCTGACACTTTCCAGCACAATTTAAAGTGTCGATGCTTCCTTTAAAGCCCTGAATGGCTTGGGAGCTGTGTACCGTATCCAACACGAGACTGCCTGCACACTGAGGTCATCACTAGCAGCCCTCCTCAGGATGCCTCCACTATGGGAAGCAGGTGGTGGCAAGGGAAAGGGTGGAACCCTGTTACGTACACGATGAAGCAGATTTATTTGTTGTTGTTCCAGATCGAAGGATCTGAACTAAAAGGTCCAAATGACAAGAAGGGGTTGTTGTTGTTTTACTAAACATTACAAAGGATTGCCTGTTAGTATAAGCTGTTCCAACAGTGGAACAGACTGCCTTGGAAGGTGGTGGACTCCCCTTCATTGGAGGTTTTTAAGCTGAGGCTGCATGACCACCTAGAAGGGATGCTGTAACTGTGGATTTCCTGCATCAGCAGCATTTTGGGCCTGATGCCCCTTCGAGGTCCCTTCCTGCTCTGTGATATGATGTGCTTTGAAAACTCCCAAAGCCCACCCCAAAGCTGCAAGTATGATGGCACCTTCAATAATGTCTGGTGCAAGGTGGTCCCAGGAACCGCATGTAGCCTGAGGCCTTTTTTGATGGCCCTCAGCAACATTTGACACAGCTGCGCTTTGGGAAGGAGCCATGATGGCTCTGACAGGGTCCTAGAGTCCTGCTGCTTCCTTTCCAAAACCAAGTTAGCGCTTTCCCAGCTTTGGGAAGGATGTGGGAGGGCTCTAGGACCCTGCCAGAGCCTTGACCTTCTTCCCAAAGCCCAGTGCCTCATTTATCTGGCTCTGGGAAGGCAGTGCAGGGGCTGGAGAGGGTGTCAAATTTTGGCCTCACACACCCCGCCCCCAACTGTGTGACAAGGCTGTGTGCGCCCCATGCGTTCTGAGTCAAAGTGTTCTTGTGTCCCACTTGTTCTGGGAGGGTGGACTGCCCTGGTCTAGTGGGTAACAAGACAGCTGTGTTGCTCAGTTAACATGCATCAATAATTTGAAGTCACAGGGAAGCATTGCAGCTGCCTTCCCAAATATATGCAGGTGTTTGCAAGCAGGCTGTAAATTGGGGCTGGAGATGCACCTGCGTTACCTGCCAGGTGTGGTTGGGACCGCCAGCTCCCATCAGTCAGGGAGGATGGGAAGTTGGAGTCCAGCAGCAGATGGAGAGGGCCACAGTTTCCTCAGCCCTGCTGTAAACACAAGCCTGTGCAGATTCATTGTGAGGCCCTGGGCAAGTCTTAGTCTCAGACCCCAATCCATCAAACGAAAATGAAATAGTGTGACCTATTTCACAAAGCTGCTGTGAGAGCACTCACTATAAAGAGAGTAAGATTGCGGGCGGGTGGGGGTTGGACTGCTTTAGGTTTCTCTCACAGGCAAAACTTATGAATGTAGGGCACCATCATGTAAATTGATGAAAATATAAATTTGCACATGTATGGCTATTAATATTTCATTTTATTGTTGCTGTTAAATTTATTACCCGCCATTCACCAGCAGGTCCCTGGATGGGTTGCAACAATTTAAAATTCAGCATTAACAACAGTTGGAATATATTACAGTCAGAGGAATGGGGTGGGTCCTAAAAACACACATCTTGGGTGTCAAAAGCCTGGATAAAGAGTTACAGCTTCAGTATTCACTACAAGCTGTATAATGAAGGTGCCAGATGCAAATATGTGGAAAGGGAGTTACACAACACAGGAGCCACCACAAATAATGCCATCTCCGGGGGCACACCAAACTACTGAGGATGGTGCAGCTATCAAAGAGCCCCCCTCTGCAGATCTTAACACCTGAGATGGTCTGCAGGGAAGACAGCAGTCTCTCAGCCTAAGGGTTTTAAACATGGCCATGAGCACCTTGATTTGGGACTGGAAATGAACTGGCAAGCTATGCAGCTGTTTTGGAACAGGGGTTATATGAGTTCTTATCTGGCCACCACATTTTGGACCAGTCGAAGTTTCTGAGTCATCTTCAAGGGCAGCCCCAAGTAGAACAAATTGCAATAATCCAATCTGGACATTACCATCCAAAGGGGGTTATAGCTCATGAAGCAGCCATAGCTGGAAACAGATACGGCTAGCCATTGAGATCACCTGGGCCTCAAGGGACAATGTTGAATCCAAGAGTACATCTAAGCGACAAACCTGCTCCTTCAAGGGAAGTGCAACCCCAATCCAGAACAAGCCATCTTCTCACCTCCTGGGCTCAAGAACTGGGAACACATACCACCTCTATCTTTTCAGGACTGAGTTTTAATTTGTTGGCCACATCCAGCCCAAATACCTGTCTAGCACCTCAGCCATCTCTCCTGTTTCCCATGGAACAAAGAAATATAGATGAGTGTTGTTTGCATGTTGGGGATACTTCACTTCAATCTCCTGATGACAGCATCTAGCAGTTTCATATGGATGGGGGACACCATGGTATTGGACAGTAAAGGTAAAAGTAAAGGACCCCTGGATGGTTAAGTCCAGTCAAAGGTGACTATGGAGTTGTGGTGCTCATCTCGCTTTCAGGCTGAGGGAGTTGGCTTTTGTCCACAGACAGCTCTCCAGGTCATGTGGCTAGAATGACTAAACCACTTCTGGTGCAACAGAACACCGTGACAGAAGCCAGAGCGCACGGTAATGCCGTCTACCTTCCCGCCACAGCAGTATCTATTTATCTACTTGCACTGGTATGCCCCCACATAACTACAGGTTCTGTAAGTCTACAAGGTCCCCCCCAACCTGGGTATTATGCTTCTTCTGCATCTAGGGTGGCCAGATTTAGAAAAGGGCCAGGAGGCTCCTGCATTTTTAACAGTTGTGCAAGAGAAAAAATTCCAGCAGGTGTTGCATGCAAATGACACCTGCTGAAATTCCCTTACCTACACAACTATTAAAGGTGAGGGAGCCCTGGCCTATTTTTGCACCCACCTACCCACTCAAATCCCATCTTTCACTGAAAAGCACAGGGCAGCTTAGGTGGAGCTACAAGTGCTCTCCCATCCATGTATCAATCTGTTCAATAATAGCATGGCTATAGCAGTATGTTCGGCTTTCAGACCCTCACTGGGCTCAAATGTAAAACTGAGCTGCTGGTTGTTTTTTAAGGTTGGGAATCAAGCAATCTGGAGGAAGTGCTGCCAGTTGATTTCTTTGTATTAAGCTGTTGTTAAAGGAGTGAGAGAACAGCAGGTTGTGTATTCTGGTCAACTGGCAACCCCTAACAAAATTCAATTACAACACCTGCTTTTGGAGTGATTCACATATCAAGAAAAATCTAGACGCAGGACATTTTGCAAGGTGCAAATTATCCTGCCAATACCTTGTAATCTTTCTGCAGGAAAAATATTACATCAAACTTCTAAAATGCTGAGTCACGCACGCATACCAACCCAGGTCGCATAGAAAGATTTATTATCTTAATCGCAAACTTTGGAATTGTTCCATTTCTGCAAAGCTGGAAAGGAATCGGCCCTTTAAATCTTGTCCTTCCTTTCATATTAAAATGGGCATCAAAATTCATGTGTTATCCAAAAGGGTTTTCTACAGTTTTCATATTCTGTCTTATACCAAGTCACACTACTGGATTATCAAGCAATTTAGTCTACTCTGGCTCGTATCAGCTCTCCTGGATCCTAGGAGGAAGTCTCAGTCTTGCTACCCAAGACTGTCTACACCAGCCTTTCTCAATCTTGGGTCCCTAGATGTGGTTGGGCTACAACTCCCATCATTCCTAGCCAGCATGACCAATGGTCAGGGTCACATAATATTCACAAACTGGTTGGATGCCATGAAATAAGTGGCAAACTACACATTTCATTGAACCTCTGGTTTCATTTTGTATGTTTTATTTGCAAATAGCAGCTGTAGGAGGCTCCAGTCAGGACTGTGGTGAGGTAGGACTCTCCCTAGTCCTCACTCCCTCACCAACCTTTGAGTGCTTTTATATGGCTAGAATGCGTTTACGCCTCTTGCTTGCTTGGAAAGAAATGGCGGTATGTGCCAGTACATACAGACCGCTTTGTTGTAAACTGCTTTGAGGGTTTTTTACCATCAAGCGGTGTCTTACCTTTGTGAAATAAATAAATATTAAAAGTGCAGAAAGGATTGCCATCTTCTGCATCCAGCCACTCTAAGCCATTCCCAAGACTTAATTACCTGCTTCCCTGATGTACAGAGATGGGATGAATACATCTGGAACTGAACCCAGGTTGATTCACAAAGGGCAGAATCTAGTTACAGTCTCTTCTCCTTCTCAGGCCCCACAGAACAAAGCAGCAGATCTTGTGGGAGCAGATCTTAGCAGACTGCATGCTCACCAATGTATGTTCTTCTGCTCAAACAAGCAAAAGCTTTAATTACAAAGGAAATTAGTAACAGCGAAATGCTCATTTTTAATTATGCTGATGAACGTTCTCTAAATCCTCTCCAGTTCTTCTGGTCTTAATTATAGTTTGTCATACTGATACCTTTGAATATGGATTCATCCCAAAGAGATTTTATTTTTTTAAAGTCTCACTCTTTGTGCCCATGTGCTGTGTTAGTGGAGTTTAAAAATGAAAAATAAGCAGCAAAATAAAACATCACTTCCTTTTTGCCCTTCTAACATGCATGATGAACCCTCATGAAAGCTCTAAGATTTTATCTGTGAAATTGGTAGCCCTTTCCTTACTCTTGGGATTGTGAGGTCCCGGTGGAATTTTAAAGATTAAATTACTCAGTCTTGAATAAGAACATCCTTGGATGAGACATAGAAAATGTGCCTCCATTCATTTACACACATTTGTCTGTAATGGTTTCTCATTTTAATTTGCTTCATTTATTTCTCCTGTTACTTCCATGCTCATCACCCACTTTTCTGGGTAACTTTTTAATTCCTTTAACAAAACAAAACAAAAATCCAAAACAGCGAGAGAGGTAAAAGCGGCGGCAGCCAAGGGAAGTGGTGAAAGGAAGAGGACAGACAGACAATCCAAAGATATTCTAAAGATTACCATAATCAAATTTCAGCCTCTGCAATGGCAGACTTGCAAGGTGAAAGGCAAAGCAATATAAATCAGAGCTCTTTTCAGAGATAATCTGGGACTCCATAAACATGCAAATCCCCTGCGTCTTAAGATGGAAAAGGCACAATTTCAACTATACCAAGGGCTCTGATTGCCATCTCATTTGTGTGCCACTTTGGACCTCTGCTGGGCTTGATGGAGTCATTCTCGATACATAATGGGAGTGAGAGGAGAAGTTGCCTTTGATTGGCAGCTGGCATTTCCACAACTGCAAGATAGCATGGCAGCAGGGCAGCATGGGAATTTATGATCAAGTGCCAATCTGGAGGTCACTAGGAAGTCAATGGGGAGGTGCCATCCCTACATAGGAAATTGCAGGGCAATGGCAGCAGTCATGAATCACTCCGTTCTGCTGCATTTCAACTTCCTTTCTCCTGAGGGCAAAGCAGAAGCGGAGTTGGCTGGCGGAGGAGATAAAATACTGGGGCTGCAGGAACTGGGCCTTGTAGGATTCCTCAAGTGCCAACCTGTTTCCCCTGTTTTGCTTTGTGAGGTGGTCAAAACACTATAGGCAAGATGTGTGAAGGCCTGCTGCTAGTGGCATGTTGGAGGAGGACTTGGGAGACCAGGTTTCAATTTGCCATGAAGTCCCTTGGGCCAGTCACTGCCCAATCCTACTTCAGAGGGTTGTTGTGTGAGGATTCTGTGAGGAGTGGTGAACCACGTACACCACCTTGAGCTCCTTGGAGAGAAAAAAAAGTGGGATAGAAATGTAATAATACTAGTCAAAGGCATAATGGGCTGGAAAAAGCTCAAGCATCCAGCCAAAGAAAAAGGATTGCACACCAATGATGTGTCAAATGAAATGGATGAGGTCAAAGAATTGCTTGCTTGCACACACACATCCCAACACACAAGCGCCTGAGAATGGCCAGGTGACACTAAGTGTTGTTACGCTCCAAAAAAGAAAAAGGTAACTTTTGGTCACATCCCAGTTGCACCATGTGTCTAGGGGGGAAGGTCTGTAACAGGCTGTGACAGGTTTTCATTAGTGGCACTGTTTTGTCTCACTGCAGATGAAATGGAGCTTGCTTAATTATGCTTAATGTGCCATGGAGATTAAACACTCCTTCTTCAAGGTAGTGGTGGGTGAATGAATTTCTATCTACCCTGGTCAACCAGGCTTCTGGCTGTTGCCTTATCAGGGAGGTGCAAGCTGCGTGGGAATGTTAAGGTTTTCCATCCATCCTGGGTTTTTGCTCTTTAGGGTGGCTTTGTACCTATCTATCTGAACAGCAAGAGCACTGGGGAATTAAACAACCGGCCATGTGTCCTACATTACAGAGACAGCCATCTATTTGAAGGGATATAAAAGGACAGAGTGAAAGAGTTTCTACTTGAAGGGCTGTGCAGTCCAAATCTGGTTTAAAGGTGATTTAAACCATCAGAAGGGAGAGCAGACAAGAATCTTAATGTAGCCCATCAACAGCTAGAACCTGGACAGCAAAATGAGCAAGTAGACAGGTCACCGTTTCCCCCACTAGAGGAAATGTATTCCTATTTAAATTATAGAAATGATTTCTACATTTGCATCTTTGCATACAAATTAGACTATGCAAATATTGCACAAATCTGCGCCCACTTTTGCCCTCTTTGGAGTGATGTATTTCTGTTTTGGTGATGCGCAAGTGGACATGCTTACTGATATTCAGTTAATTTATTTTTAATCCCCGATGGAATAGGAAAGAGCAGCTCCACTGAAATCTGGGGAGGGTTGTTTTTTTCTTAATTAGACTTGCAGGCAGAAGAAGCTCTAAAAGACTCACAGGTTCGAGGTGAGACGGCAACCTCATTATACAGGTCCAGATAAACATCTCAGAGATGTTCTTATAAAACTGCTTGGCAGTACTTTAAAAACACTGATGCAACAGAAGCCTATTTTGATAATTGGTCAGACCTTAATACCATCAGATTTAATCACCCGAGTCTTTTTTTAAACAATGCGTAGGTTGCAGAAAGAAATGACTTCTACATTGCCATAGAAAAGGGTAGTTTCCAATGGGGTTTCCCTTTCAAATTGATTAAGGGTTTCCCCTCAAGACTGAGACTGCCCAGGAAGAAGAGGGTGCAAAGAAGGGCTGGCAAGGGATGTAGCCTGGAAAGACTTTCAAGGGCCAGACAGGGAGGCTTAGAGGGCCACATTTGTCACCCAGGACTGAGGCTCCCCATCCCTGATCTCCAGGGTCTTGGGTGAAGGTCTTTTCAAGCCATGCCACCAGAGGTCTGATTAATGGAAGATGCCAGAGTCAGAACCTAGAGCCCTTCTGCATCTCCAAGTCTTCTCCTAGACAAAAGGTGTTTCAGTGATGCAAGTACCACACCAAAACTGAGCTCCCGGAGCTTAAGAGTGTCTGGGCATGTCCAGAGTGGCTTTTCTTTCACACCAAATGCCTAGGCTTTAAGAAAGGAATGAGAAAGCCCCAATGCCTCATATTACAAAATTAACCGCTATCTCTCCCCAACATCAGCACAAGGAAACTTAGTTTTCTCCTTCAGTGGAACTGGCTTGATATTTCTGGAATAATTAATAGAAGTAATTTTATGCTTTATTAATAGCCCAACTACACAGCTGGATGAAGCATCCCATTGATGTTACTATGGGCAGTATGTAATGAATTCTGCAGTATTTCTCCAATAAATTACTCCGCGCTTTGGGTATATTATTCACCCACCTCTGTTTAATTGGGGAATGTCATGGCCTGTTTTAGTAATTCAGAGCTGCACTATAAATTTATAAAAGCTGGGTCAGATATTTCTAAAAAGAAAGGATTTCATTAGACTAGAGAACCCATGCAGAGATACTCATGTATAAAAGGGGGTACTGGCAAAACAAACAGAGCATGAGCATAATACCACTGCGGATATACATTCGTGCCTACAGATATATTAAACCCTTCCACTTTCGCTGAGCAGTGGTAAGCTACCTGAGTTTGACTTCTAAGTGGCTGCCCTACGCAGCTGGTAGGTTATGTTGGGTTTGATGGGCTCCAAGCTGTGAAGACTATAAACTGATGCTACAGTCCTGCACTTGCTCATCCCACAAGTCCTGGTGCCCAGGCTCTTTGTAGCAGGAGCCTGGGCCAAAGAGGGCTGCTGGATGAAAAGCAGGCTTCAATGGAATTAGGAAGCATGGTGAGAATTGGAGCGAGGGTACAAGCACCTTCAAATTCTTCCAAGAAGACTCATGGCAAACACCGGCTGCTCACAGCATGCTTGATTTTGCTTGCAGGCAGTCCCCTCTGCTGCCAGGTACCCTACCCTGAAGCAGCAACAAACTCTTGATAGGGAAACAACAGAGGGCTCCTTCCAAGACAGGAGCGGCTTGCAGGGTTTCTCCTCCTTCCCCTGACTGTAAAGTGAAGATGCTGCTGTTGCACTGGCGCTATCACCATCTAGCCTCTTTTTCTACCGAGTATTACGGCATTTAACTACAACCCCAGTGATCCATAGCAAAAAGGTGCTGTCTTCATTTTACACACAGTTTGGAGAAGAAGGCATCATCAGGACCACAGAAACATGACTCAGCAGTCAGGCCATTGGTCCATCTGGCTGGAAGTGGCTCTCCAGGGTTTCAGATGGTGGTATCTCCAAGTCCTACATGGAGATGTGGGGGACTGAATCTGTGACCTTCTGCATGCAAAACAGCTGCTCTAGCGCTGAACTACTGGCCTTCCTCCAAGCTGGCTTCTCCCATCTTCAAGGGAACTGCCTCTAGCTCATCAGGGACCCCAAAGTAAGCTTTTTCACTTGGGCATGGGTAAGCAGACAGCAAAGAGAACCAGACTCTTTGAAAGCTGCTTTTTAAATGCTCAAAACATACCGCTTGGAGGTTTTCGAGCACACTAATGGAATGCTCAAAGGGCCCAAATCATTTTCCGGGCGAACATAAGGTTGCTCACCCATCTCTGAAGCGAATGGCCTGGTGCACTGCAGCGTATCGGGGACAGCAGCCATCCACTTAGCTGGTGACACCAGCAGAGGGGAGGGGAGAGTTATGCCCATGGGGAGCCACTCCACACCTTGTGCTTTGTGCGTAGATGGGGCAGGACTGTAGCCTGAAGCTTTTGAATCTTGCCTTTAAGTGGCAAAGCACACACTCTTGTTTATTCATGAATGCAACTGCATGTGGAGGATTAAGTGAAGCACTTCACAAGCTTTGAATTTGAGCCAAGTTAATTTTCCACATATGGGAGAGCTCGCTGCTGAGATTCCAACAAGTGGGAAAGGGATCATTCTCGTCTGTGCAGTTCATTCCAATACGCTGATCCCTTCACAGTAAACAGAGCTGTGCATTTTCTGATGTTCGATGCAAACATAGAAGGTAGTTATTTAATGGCGGGCGGGCGGGGAAATCAGTTTGCTGAGAATATATTTTTAAAGGAAAGTTTCTAGCCTGTATGTCTCTGAGGATTTAGTTGTTCTTATATATAGGATTTCTATCCCCAGTTAATAAGTCGCATGTAGTAGCTTAGGGGGGAAATCATTTGAAAGAATGCAGAGGAAAGGAAGAACAAACACCATCATTAAAATCATAAAACAGCATAAACATCTAAAACGAACCACGGGAGATTAAAACATTATTCCAGTCACATTTTAAACCCAATCATTTTTTAAAAAATAATATTTATTAATAATTTCAGAATTACAGAAAAAATAAAAAACAAAAAACAACACTACAATACATAAAAAGAAGAAAAAACGCAAAACATAAAAACCAATACAACAATACAACAATAAAAAAGAAATTAAAAAAAAGAAAAAAAGACACAAATCCCATATTGCATATCTTTAACTTCCATTTGCTTGTTTCGTTGACCTCCTCACACCTCCCTTTTTGTATTCTAGTTTAGTTAGTTATTTCAGCAAATTCTTTCCATCTTTCTCAATTTTTATTAAATAATTTATCTTAACAATTTAACCTATTAATTAACTCGACAGATCCTTTCCATCTTTCCCCATATTCTGTTATTCAAATTACCTTAATTTGTTTAACCTTATCTTACCATAAAATACCTTAAAACTTGAAACTTAATACTCAGTTATACATAACCCCTGATATCATTTCTGCTAGAGTCATATAGTTTCATTCCAACATTTTCCCTAATATTCATTAATTTTAGGCTAATTCCCTAAATAAAAAGTTTTCTTTATAAATTTTCTTCCAATCTTCATCCAACGTTTCTTCTTCCTGGTCTCGGGTCGTGTCAGTCCTTACTGTCCATTCCATCTAGTCCATCAACCTGGAAGCCTTATGTCCGAGGCCCTTAAGTCTCTTCCATGTCCCTTCTGCAGATCTTCTTCTTCTTGTTTATACTTGCACTTTTCCTTGCCTTTTGTTGGTCTCTTTCTTAATTTCTTTCCTTTCTCGTTGAGGAGTAGGTCTCTGGGGGGTTCCAACCCAAAGTTATCTCCGTCTCCCTTCATCAAATCAGCCCATTCCCCACAGTCCCACTCCCCACAATCATCAATATAATCCAAAAAATATTTACGAGCATATTTCGAAGTCTCTCCAAAGTTAAAAGCCTCCTCAGCTCCAGACCCCCCCTGGCCCACTCCAACTTCAATCTTCAAAAACAGCGGCTTATGCTCCTGTAGGGCCTTGGGCCTCTCCATTTGTATTATTTGAGGTGCAACCGCAGCCTCCTCCATTATCTTCTGCACTTGCCCAATCAATACAGGTTCCTGAGTTGGACCCTGGATGGTTTCTGTATCACTATTCACTAATTGTCCACAGTTATTGGCCACAACAGTCATCAAATCCATTTTCTCATTCATCAAATCCATCTTCTCATGCATCTGTTCCAACAAAGCACTTGTCTTGCATAAAGCAAGCACCAAAACTTCCTTCCAGCTCATACTTAGTCAAGGTCAAAAGGACTAATCCCACAATCTTAATCTCACAGCTGTGGAGTCCTCAAGTAGACTGCAGCAACAATTTAGCAAGCTCCCTCTAGAGGAGACAATTTCTATTTGTATCCATCTTTTTAAGGCAAGTCCAACAAAGGAAAATTACTTTCATTTTTTCAGATATTTTGTTTCTTTAGAATGCAAAAGGCAACATTGGAATCAGCTTATTTCTCTTCTTTAGCTATCTGTCAAAGTATTCCATTCACAGTCAATGAACCTCTCCAACAATTTCTGTCTCTGACACCCCGTTCCCAGGTTAGAGACGGTGGAAACTTATCTTTCTTCACTCCCTCTCCTGCAGGCGTTACACAAAGTCCCCCCCCCTTTTCTCCTGCTTCCAAGGGGGTTTCAGTAGTTGTAAATGAAGGAAATTTAGGCTTTTTTAACGACTTCCCAGGCTTTAGCTTACAAGGTTTTTGCTTCAGTCTATATACAAAAAGCGGAAGGCGGACTTCCTGTTTTGAACCTTCCCGCTTCGATGTCAAATTAAGATATTTCTTGATCCAATTTTCTGTTTCTACTCACGGGTACTTGTTTTAGATCCAATTGTCCACAGGAAAAAGTCAGCGCTCTCCGGCGATGGCTGTGCGGCTTCACTCCGTGAAAGTAGCAGTCAGTTCGCAGCACCGCGCCGCTCACCCCACTTCACTCTGGAATCCCAACAAGGGATTCCCCGTGAGTAGGGGGGCGCTCCTGGTGCCCTGCCGAACCCCACGTTCCCAGGCTTCCTCTGCCTGGGATTTCTAGCGGGTCCCCACCTTCGCCGCGGCGGGAAGACCCAGTTTCCACGGAGCCAGTTCCTCCGGTCGGAGGAACTCCGCCATTCGCCGATGGTGCTAACCCGGAAGTCCACATTTTAAACCCAATCATACCCATAAGTGCTCAGTTCCCCAGTGATTTGACTCAACTTTCCAGTTGCATTTCAAACCCATCCATATCCATAAGTTCTGAGCCACAGTGTTTTATCAGTCATCCCAACTTCACTAAAATAATGTAATTGTTCTTATTCTGAAAACTTGTTGATCCAGTAGTCAAAAGTGGACACCATGCGATGCAGCTAGAAATGACTCACCAGAGCGTCTTCATTACCACTTTACATCAACCCACTACTGCTATGGAAACCCATGTTTCCAGAGAGGAATCACATTAAATGAACTAAACTACCAGAACTCTTAAAAAAAAAAAAAAATTATTCCCCCACATTCCTGGCAGCAAGACAGCCAACATGTCATGCAATAGAGTGTTTGACTTAGACCAGGGAGAGCCAGATTAAATCCCTCCTCAGCTAAGGCACTAACCTGAATCAGGTTCTCTCTCTTGCTTGTCCATTCCAGTTAAGAAGCTACAATGTCAATTTGGGAAAGTGCCCCATCAACTTTAGCCAGCCTTCAGCCAGACCCCACCTGCTTGCCTCCTGACTCCAGCAGGTGGCCCTGACTCTCAGCTTCCTCCTCCTTAGCCTCAGTTTTGCCCTCGTAAAACTCAGCAAGGACAGAAGTCAAATGAGTTGGCTCTGTCTGACATTGCCTATGGCTCCAGCTACTGCTGAGACTTCCAGCCCAACCAGTTCCAATGGGCATCAGGCAACAAGGCGGGGGGAAATGCCACAAATGCCACCTTGGGTAAAAGGCAGGACACAAGTGGAAATATATATAACAAAAATTTGACTGGTACTAACTGTAAGAGCACACTGCAAGTTTACTCTTAACCCTTGCCAGAATTGTTTTATCTATACACATCTCTTCACTGCTTGCCGCATCCTCTCTGTGTGGCCATCTCAGGTAGGCTTCACTCCTCCTGGCTTTCTCTATTTGCTTACCCAGCTTTCTGACTCTTGCCCTTAATTCCCATTGGATGAGCTTCTCCAGCAACTACATATTGCTTTTACTTCCTATGGCCCAGTTGAAGACTTTTAGAGAATTACTATCTGGACATTTGCCTTAAGGATATAACCCCTTCATTCATCCTGTTCTAAAACTTAAACAGAAGCCAGCAAGTTTTTAAAAAATGAGAAAATAGGGAGGTACTGATAGAGGATTGGACAAATTCATGGAGGATAAGCCTATCAGTGGTTACTAGCCACAATGGCTATGGACTGCTTCCATGGTCAGAGGCAGTAATGCTTCTGAATACCAGTTGCTGGAAACTGCAGGAGGAAAGAATAATAGAACTGTAGAATTGCAGAGTTGAAGTCCTCTTGTGCTCAGGTCCTGCTTGCAGGTTCCCCATAGGCATCTGGTTGGCCACTGTGAGAACAGGATGCTGGACTACATGGGCCTTTGGCCTGATCCAGCAGGCTCTTCTTGTGTTCTTGTGACTCGCTTCTGTTTCATCTCAAGAGAGTGAGATGTAAAGAACCTACGACGAGTGTCCTATATAGGCAATAATTGGTGGAATTCACTATTCACTAAAACAGTTTCCCTCAACCTGGTGCCTTCTACATTTTGGACTGCAGCTCTAATCGGGCCCCACCCAGGCAGGCAGCCTCCCTGCTGGCTGGAGCTGGCTGGGTGCAGTACAAAATAGTTGGAAGTGCACAAGGTTGGGGGAAGGTTGCACTGGAAGCTCGCAAAAGAATAATTACCACTAGTAAATAATATCTTCAATGCGCGCCAAGCCTTTCGGGGATATAGCAGGGTAAAAATTCAAAGAAACTAATAACTCTCCTATTAAAAGAAGAAGTATTTGTTAACCAACTGCTAATATTAGTAGACTGAAAGACCAATCTGAGAATGTTAAAGTGATCCAGAAAAGAGCTGCTTAATGGCGGTGGGGGGACAGGACACTCAAAGTTTAATTAATTGTTAATCCACTATTAATAGTTAATTGGCTGGAAAAGTTAATAAGTTGAGAATCCTATTAGTGACACAGAAAAGAAGACGTTACATGCAAAGGGAACTAAACAACTGGACTTAATTGTTCAATTCTTCTCTTGGAAGAATAAAAAAGGAACATAATCAGCTGGTGAGAAGTTTGCCATAATTTTTGTCCAATTCAGTCCTAAAGACTATCATTCACGCCTTCTTAACTTCGAGGTTAGATAATACACAGTCTAATTGGGTGACTCTAGATGAGTGTCCTCGAATGCACTGGCCTGCCTTCCAATGGATGTAGCCACAGAGAGCTTATTACATCACTGCTCCAGCATCCGCAATGGCTTCTTAGTATCTTACAGGCAAAATTCAATGTTCTGGACTTGACATAGAAAGCCCTTTGTGGCTTCAGTCTTATGCTGTCCTCAACTGTCCAAAACAGGCATGCACTAAAATTATGTACCTATGCAATCTGAAGTAATATGCCATTATATGGCATTTGATCAGAAATACCACTTTCAATCCATTGGCCACAGCTCTGTTGCACAATTACTGCTTTATTGCACTAGTCTGGGCTGCACTTTTAGTCATGAGCATTGCCTTCTGGCCCTAATGCCCTCAGCTGCTGGTGCACCATTTTCGTATTGCATTAGAACGCACTGCAGAAAGGAGGGTGAGAAACTTCATAGTAGCCTGCAGTGTACGTTTCCCTTTGAGGAATACTGTATTTTTCGCTCTATAAGACGCACCCGACCATAAGACGCACCTAGTTTTAGAGGAGGAGAAGAAACAAAAAAAATATTCTCTCCCTCTCTGCTCAGCACCTCTCCAGCAAAGCGGGAGGAGAAACAGAAGGGGCTCCGTTTCTCCTCCCGCTTCGCTGAAGGGGCACTGCGCAGCTTTCCCTCTCTACGCAGCGCCCCTTCAGCGAAGCGGCAGGAGAAACAGAGCCCATTCCATTTCTCCTCCCACTTCACTGAAGGGGTGCTGCGCAGAGAGGGAAAGCTGCGTAGCACCTCTCTAGCGAAGCGAAGCCAGGAGAGCAAGAGGGATCGGTGCGCACCGATCCCTCTTGCTCTCCTGCCTTCAACAAAAGCTGCGCAGCCTGCATTCGCTCCATAAGACGCACACACATTTCCCCTTACTTTTTAGGAGGGAAAAAGTGTGTCTTATAGAGCAAAAAATACAGTACTTGGCTGCAGCAAACCCCTCAAAGTCACAACCAGCTTATACATGCATGGCATTGGATTTTAACCTCAATGCTGTTAACCTCAATGAGCCCTCGGAAAGTGGAGAGGGGCCAGACACCCCAACAAATCGATAAAGGATGGTGATTAAATAGATTCCCACCTGCCTGCATGTAATCTATCTGCAGCAGAGATGGCATGAGTAGAAAGAACAAGGAACAAGAACTGAATATTGGATATGGTAGAAAAGAAAGCCAGGCTTATCACGGCGTACCTCAAACAGGCAACAAAATCATACCTTTAGCCAAGCGATTGCCACGAATAGTACAGCAAATCAGGGTGCTGAGTAGGGGGGGGGGAGAAAAATAACATAGTCCCAAGAAGGGCTCCAGCAGGAACAGGTAATAGTATCACTAGAGCCTCAGACACAGGCAGCAGGAACGCCAGAGAATGCTTTTCACCACACTAAAGAGCACGGAGGAAGAAAACGTTGCCTCACATAATTGATTCCCATCTGTAGTTCTGCAAGGCAGCTCACAGCTAAATGCCAGCAACAGGGTAACCTACGGACTGGAGTCTTTAGTCTAATAGCTGCAACATACAGAAAGGCTCTACATGCTTTTAGAGCAAATGCCTAGTTGCTATGCAAAACGGTTATGCATGTACCAGGTCAACTAACATGTTTCCCTCCTTTTGTGTACAGACTGCACCAGACCTTAGCTTTTGGCACAGGGATAATGTCTCAGCACTCATATGGAATTGCCGGAGTCCCAACAAACAAGGAAATGCTATTTCTGCCTTTGCACTCCGCTTGCAAAGAAAGACACCTCTGCAATAGGACCAAACAGGAACATGACATCATTTCCCTTCCCATGGGGCAGCTAATGCCATCTATCCCATGTGAACAACTGCTTTCACACTAGGGGGGAAAGTGTCGAGAGCCGGGTTGTTGAAGCAACAAAGAAAAAAGGAAGGTTGAAACAAAGCCCTTTACATTTCTCGCCAGTGTGCCGTTTAAGGGTTGTAGCATGGCCAGCACCCACGAAGGCACGCAGGAATGCTTCACAAAAGCATGCAGAGCAACCTTGAATGTGCGCACTAGGCAGGAGGCATAATGACTGGCAACCAAAACACCAATTTCCAGCTAATACCACTCCTTTATTCCTTTAAAATAATGAATATCAAATATGGATCTATATAACTGATCTGATGTACGGAATGTTCTTGAGACCATATGAAACCATAAATCATCCTGCAAGGACCTTTGGCCCTTCAGATCAAGCCATTGGCCAGGCTTACTAGGGCTGCTGGGAATTATAGTTCAGTACATTCGGGGGGGGGCAAAGGTTCCACCACATGCACCTTAATTTCCAAGATCCTAGCAGATTCTAGTGTGAACAACAGCCCACGAAAGAGCTAGGCAGTTATGAGCAAGCTTGATTCTCACTATCTAAGACTTGCAACTCCTGCCAACCTAGCAGTTCGAAAGCATGTCAACGTGCATGTAGATAAATAGGTACCGCTCCGGTGGGAAGGTAAACGGCGTTTCCATGCACTGCTCTGGTTCACCAGAAGCAGGTTAGTCATGCTGGCCACATGACCCGGAAGCTGTACACCAGCTCCCTCGGCCAATAAAGCGAGATGAGCGCCGCAACCCCAGAGTCGGTCACGACTGGACCTAATGGTCAGGGGTCCCTTTACCTTTAAGACTTGCGAAGGGTCTGGGGGAAGGACCCTTTCCCGTCTGAGAGCTGTCCTGCCTTTTGAGAAACCTTCTGAGAGCTACTTCCTAGGTGGTGGACAGGGACAGTGGCAAAAACTCGTGGAGCAATTGGTGTAAATTTTACCTTTGTACAGTATGGGCTAGTAACTACACACACAGAGAGAGAGACCCCTCTCTGCCCTTCAACTAGACAAGCAAGATGCTTTATCAGGATGCAAGGATACATTCCAGCCAAGCAGAAATATTTAGGCCCAGTGAGTGGGTGTTGCCTGGAGGGAGGAGGTGTGGCCTTGGGAGAGTTCCGAGGGTCAGGCAGAGAGACTTTGAGGGCTGCATTTGGCCCCTGGGTCTGAAGTTCCCCACCAGTGAAGTACAGCTTCTGGGCAACAGGGCTTCCCAGAGAGCAACTCTTTTAACTTTCCCCCATGTAGGAAAGAGGTGGGGAACCAGTAGCCCTCCGGGAGTTGTTGACTCTGACTCTCATCAGCCCCAACCAGTATGGCCAATGTTCAGAGTTGAATGGTCCCTGTAATCCAACATTGTATAGAGGGCTGCAGGTCCCCCATCTCTGCTGTGAATGAATGGCTGAGACTCATACCTATGGGAAATAGCGAAGAGTAAAACTTTCCTTCTACAGCCAACAATGGATGGCCCAACTTGCAATGAATTCTACATGCTTTCCTTCTAGACTAGCAGCTGGCCAACCCTAATGGTGATGGACACTTTACACTGGAACGTAAGTAGCTGCCTTATACCAAGCCAGGCCATGGGTCTATTTAGTTCAGCTTCAGCTATACTGGTTGGCAGTGGCTCTCCTCTTAGAGATGCACACAAAAGCCTGAGCTCTGCACTATGGAGTTATGGCTGAACTTCCCATAGCAGAGAAAAAATCAACACAACTGAGTTCCATTCTCACAAATCTTCGTGTAAAATTAAAGCAATCCAAAGACCAGGCTGCATTCTCTTGCTGCTCTTTTATTCCACCAAATCTAGCCCCATAAGCATTCTGCATTCACAAATCTATCTGCACATCTGTTTTCCGACAAAACAATTCTCACCATGGCCTCAAAAATGGCTTGGAAGAAGTTAAAATGGGTGGTAGGTTGCTAATAGGCTTTCTTTTTTCAATAACTTGCACACACAAAAAATGCTTTGGAGAAAGTTTCTCTTTTCCTAAGAATTGCCAATGGAGGAGAAAATGACAAGACTGCCTAGATCTGCAAAGAAGAATGCTTTTCTGATATCCACAACAAGCAGGTCAACTTCATCTCTCCCTTCATACCCAGGAGAAGGGTAAGCATGCTGTGTCCAGGGCAGCTGTTTACCAGCTCCACCTGGTACACAGGCTGAGACCCTACCTGCCCGCAGACTGCCTCGCCAGTGCATGCTCTGGTTATCTCCCGCTTGGACTACTGCAATGCACTCTACATGGGGCTACCTTTGAAGGTGACCTGGAAACTACAACTAATCCAGAATGCGGCAGCTAGACTGGTGACTGGGAGTGGCCGCCGAGACCACATAACACCGGTCTTGAAAGACCTACATTGGCTCCCAGTACGTTTCCGAGCACAATTCAAAGTGTTGGTGCTGACCTTTAAAGCCCTAAACGGCCTTGGTCCAGTATACCTGAAGGAGCGTCTCCACCCCCACCGTTCTACCCGGACACTGAGGTCCAGCTCCGAGGGCCTTCTGGCGGTTCCCTCACTGCAAGAAGGCAAGTTACAAGGAACCAGGCAGAGGGCCTTCTCGGTAGTGGCACCCGCCCTGTGGAACACCCTCCCACCAGATGTCAAAGAGAACAACAACTACCAGACTTTTAGAAGACATCTGAAGGCAGCCCTGTTTAGGGAAGCTTTTAATGTTTGATGTATAATGGTATTTTAATATTTTGTTGGAAGCTGCCCAGAGTGGCTGGGGAAGCCTAGCCAGATGGGCGGGGTATAAATAATAAATTATTATTATTATTATTATTATTATTATTATTATTATTATTATTATTGCAGGATTAGCAATCTGGCAGTACTACCTGTGTGCCCACCCTGCCCCTACCTCGCTGCCACCCTGACCCCACCTTGTCCCAATAAACAACAGTGATCCTGCAGCTTAGAGGCCAGCTTTGTGGCACCACAATGCCACGCCGGTCACTCCTGCTCATACCTATTTACATGTTTATTAACCCTCTGCCACTGACTGAACTAACCCAAACTACTATCTAGCAACCAAGCTACAGTACCTCAGAATGAATTCCTTGCATGCCTATAGATGTCCTACGAAAGGAGTGAGATTGCCTTGTATAGGAGGACTGATGCCATTTCTAGAGGGAAGTTATCACAGAGCAGTTTTTGTTTAGATCAACAGGCCTCCTTTCCCCCTTTGTGAAAGGCTGAATTAAATACACATTAAGATGTATGCACTATTTATTAGTTCTGGATAGCCTGCATTTATTATGCTGCCTCCGTGGTATAATTGTGGCTGGCAGGAAGAAAATATATATGGGCGGCTGGGGAACTGAAAAGCGATTTTATGCACATCTGCGCAGACAGGCCAGCCTTGGTAAGCAGCTGTGGGACCATGGCGCTGGAGGTGGGTGATGGGTATGGGAGAGAGTGATAGCTCTGCACACAAGGCTAGGACTAGAAAGTTATTTGCTGCCTTAAAGTGTGTTAAACTTGGCCCAAATATATCAGTAACGAATTTCCCAATTCACTTTCTTTTGGGCACTCCCTTCCAAACTTTTGGAAGTCTTTGGCACGTGTCAGAAGTTCAGTGGGTGGGTGGGGGGGTCTGTCTCACCTCAACTGAAAAGGAGTTGCATAAAATACCAACACACAGCTCTTAGTGAATATGAGTGGGGGATCAATATCAGTGACTCTCCCAAAGACCTCTGTGATCAGGCAGGGATATGGGGGATCAGGCAGGTATCCTGAGGTATCCTGAGCCCAGGTTGTAAAGGGTTTTGTAAATGAACACAAGAACCACCAAAATGCTGGAGAGGGTGCACCTCCACAGGCACATACCTCCACATGTGGTGGGAGTGTCCCAAAATCCAACTATTCTGGACAACAGCCATACGAGAAATATGTAAAATAACTAAGCAAGTATTAGATATCACCCCAGAATTGGCCCTACTAAACATCTTCCAAGACAACAATGCCCATTTACACCACAAAGAACTCATAACCCACCTACTTTCAGCAGCCAGAAACACCATAACCAGACACTGGAGAGACCTGTGAGGAGTAAGCATGGACCAATGGTACCAAATAGTATGGGAAACAGCCCTACTAGAAAAATTAACTAATAAACTGAAACTGACACAGGGACAAACAGAAGAAGACACCTTCACCCCGGTATGGCTCCCCTTTATCACATACACAGCCCAACAGGACAATGACAATAATCTACCAACAGCATACAAATCAATATGGCTAACCTGATCCAAAACACCCACCCACCTCACTCACACACGAAAACAAAGATCACCACAGCCAATCACACCCTAGGCCAACCCCAACCTCTCTCACCACCAAAGGAACACAAGTAACGCTGACACCAAACTCTACATACATTAAGCATAATAGAAACATCGCCACCCAACCCCAACCCCATCCATCTTCCCTCCCCCCTCCCCCTTTCTTTTTCCTTTCTTTCTTTTTTTTTTCTTCTCCCCCTAATGCCTCAACAAATGAAATGGATTTGTAAAAATGTTACATGGAAAAAAAACACGAGGCATTACACTTACTTCTGTAAAACAAGAAAATCCTTAATAAAAATATTTTTAAAAAAACACCCAAAAAAAAGAACCATGAACCTGACCGAGGAGCCTATGTTGTGAGGCACCTTAAGATGCCTGCATAACAGCAGCATATAAATGTTTCAATAAATAAATAATATAAGAGCAGAGTCAACACAAAAGCTAAAGTGTCTGGGGAGGGATTTCTGCAATCAAGGCGCCACCACAAAGAAGGCCCTGACTGCCCATCTTCCTTCCCAAGGTAGCAGAGCCCAGAGCCCAGCCTCAAATGATGATCTCAGCAGATAGGCAGGTTCACAGATGAAAAGGCAGTACTTCAGATATTGAAAGGCCCGACCAGAATGAAACGTTTTGAGAAAGGCAAGACCTCTGGCAGCCTCATAACCATTAGAATAATCTCATGAGAGGGGAGCGCCGCCACCAGAATGACTTCTATAGAAGAAGGGGTTTTTGTTTTCCTTCAGAGGTCTCCCATCCAACCACTGACCAGGCCTGATTCTCTCAGCTGATGAAATTTGACATGAGCATAGCCCAAGGAGTCATAAGCGGCATTCCATTACACACTGTTAGACACACACTGTTTCATCTGTGTGGCTGTGATAAAGACCTGACACAGCCTGTTTGCTTTAGCACCATCCTGAAAATCATACCCTATCATTTAAGTATCTTCGCTGCTGGAAACAGACAGCTGCAGGCAACAAGGGAACAATCATACTCGATGAGTTATTGTATTAGATGGTCAAGAAATCTTCAGTGAAATGAAGATTTGGGATGACAACTTGCTTTTGTGGGTTTCCCTCCCCAACACACACACACTGAATAAAAACTGAGAAGGAAGCTTAGCCTTTGCAATTATTTACAACTTTTAAATGATAATTGAAGTTCAAATAAATAGCACACAGGGAACAATCAGCCTAATCCTCTCCCAGGTGCACATGTCAAGAATATTTTCAAAATGAGAGCCTCCATCTAGAACAGCACATAGGAAGTTCTAAAGTCACATTCACACCCTACATAGAAAGCACTCTTACGCCATGTTTAACAGTCACTGCTTCCCCCAAAGAATTCTGGGGACTGTGATTTGCTGAAGGGGCTAAGAGTTATTAAAATGCCCCTTAGATAGCTACAATTTCCAGAACCCAGTGTTCTATCCTATGCTATTCATATGAAAGATACTTTAAATTGGACCAGAGTTAGCCACCCAGAATGATATGGAGGTCTATTTAAGACTTGGGTCACATTCGCACAATACATTTGAAACATATTATTTAATGCACCTTTAAAGCAAACGGCTTCACCTAAAGAATCTTGGGAACTGTAGTTTATCAAGGGGGTTGGGAATAATAGCTCTGTTGGGGACAAACTACAGTTCCCAGGATTCTTTGGGGGAAGCCTTGTGTTTCAAAGGCATGGTGTTAATGTGACCTTAGTCTGGGATTGCCTGTTTGAGACTTGCTTCTGTGAGTTTCTAGCTGGAGGTCTTAGTGGAGCTGTCCAGGGTGCTACCTGCATCCCAAATCTCTCCCTTTGTTTTGACTTGCCTTGCTTCACGCTTGGTCTGCCTTGTTTTACCCTGATCTGCCTTGCCGTGCTTGACTTCACCAGACCCTGCTTTGTTGGACCTTGAACTCCTTCACACACACACATACTTGGACCAGAACTCTCAGGGCTGGAAGGGGGGCACTGATGTCAAAGACAGCCCATCAAGGGGCACTTTGCCACTTATGAAACCATGTGTTCCTTTACATCATAAAAGACTGTGGAAGGACAGAGCCACCAGGACACTTAAGGATATTATTGTGCTGTTCTGAGAGCAAAGCAAGACCCGCCTTCAAGTAGTACAGCATGGAAAATATATTCAAATTCCCGCAGAAATTGCTTTCAGATGTTGAGTTGGAATCTCCTTTCGTATAACTTAAAGACATTGGTTCGAATCCTACCTTCTGGAACAGGAGGAAGCAAGCTTGCTCCATCTTCCATGTGACAACTCTTGAAGATGGCTATCATATTTCCTCTCAGTTTCCTCTTTTCCAGGCTAAACACACCCAGTTTCCTCAATTGTTCCTCATAAGGCTTGGTTTCCAGACCCTTAATCATCTTGGTCGCCCTCCTCTACACACGATCCAGCTTGTCAATATCCTCCTTAAATTCAGGTGCCCGGTGCTGGACAGGTGTGACCTGGCAGCCCTTTACACTGGAAAATTGCAGCAGGATAGGCAAGCTCTCCCTGTATGCAGAATGTGGAAGGGAGTTGCTCATAAGTACTTATAGCAACAGGGACAGAGGATGGAGAGAGAATTGTGCCTTTTTACATATTTTCTCATGCAGGGCACATCCAAACCAAAGGAGGAGAAATTCTGCTTTAGGCAAGAAAGCAGCTATAAAATGTACACTTAGCAGCCTGAGGCATCCAAAGAATAGGATAAACCTCCAATACTATTCATTTTTCAGCCATGGCATCACTTATAAAGGAGGACAGGCAGCACTCAGGAACACAGAAATGGGAATGTACAGTGAATTCTATAATGCAAGAATAATCTTCTCCATAGATGTGCACAGGATTGCACTGTAAGTTATAATCAGAATGTGAAGCTTGCCTTTCCGTCAAGTAACCGCAAAGATCCAAAACTTGGCAGGGGGAGACGGAGGCAAGCTATTTGCTGGGGAGAGTTTCCCCACCCCTTACCCTCTTCCAGGGCCACTTATGCTAAGAAGATGGCTATGGAGGAGCAACATAGGAACATAGGAAACTGTCTTCTATTGAGTCAGGCCATTGGTCTATCTAGCTCAGTAAAATCTACACACTGCCTGGCAGCAGCACTTCAGGATTAATACCAATAGCTGTTTCCTTTATAAATACATTTAATCCCTTTTAAAGCCATCTACATTTGTGGGGGGAGGGACACCGGTGGCGCTGTGGGTTAAACCACAGAGCCTAGGACTTGCCGATCAGAAGGTCAGCGGTTTGAATCCCCACTACGGGGTGAGCTCCCGTTGCTCGGTCCCTGCTTCTGCCAACCTAGCAGTTCGAAAGCACATCAAAGTGCAAGTAGATAAATAGTTACTGCCCCAGCGGGAAGGTAAACGGTGTTTCCGTGCGCTGCTCTGGTTTGCCAGAAGCGGCTTTGTCATGCTGGCCACATGACCTAGAAGCTGTACGTCGGCTCCCTCGGCCAATAAAGCGAGATGAGCGCCACAACCCCAGAGTCGGTCATGACTGGACCTAATGGTCAGGGGTCCCTTTACCTTTACCTTTACATTTGTGGGTAGGGCTTAGGCATATCACAAACAGGCAGCACAGATCCACCAACCAAAAATTGGGGGCAGGGGGTAGAAAAGTGGAAAAACAGAAAGAAGGAACCATGAGAGGTGTCAACTATACAAGAGGTCCATGCTGGGAGGAGACATAAAGGGCAAATCCTGAGCTGTGGAGAAGTGAAATGCACCCACCAAGATGATGGAAAGGATGCCTAGTAACTAAGGTAAGGCACCAGGTATGCAGTCCTAGAAGGACCGAACCCCTCCTGAGCAGCCTCACCTGAGCCTGCAAAGAGCCTTACGTGCTGAATCTGGAAGAGCGACTTCATAACCTTGCAGAGTCTTAGCTCTTTTTTGTAAAGTTTCTGTGGCTTTGGGATGCATCTCAATTAGAAGAGAGCTTGCATTCCAAAGCACCAGACCCCTGACTTCCATGAATATGAAAAACAACTAAAATGTAAGAAGCAAACAAACATCACAAGTAGTTTTGCAGCTCCTGACAAGGCACCTATCTGATAACTGGAAAGTGATCCATCTTGATGTTTGTGTCCCAAATATCCTGCAGTGACTCCTGTTTTAATTAACCCAGCCTTCGGAGGGAGAAAACTGAGTACCATCGGCCTTCTATTTAACACCCTTCGTGAATAAAATTGCTAATGGATATTGCCGGCACCAGACTGATTACTGGATCCCACATGAATTCATCAGCATAAATCATTCTGCAAAAACTCATTTGTCTTAACAAGTTCTTGCATCAATGTTCTCTTTATTATCTCATTTCTGGAAGGTCTGCAGGCGGCTTGCAGACCTTCAAGCTTCTAATGCAGAGGGCAGAGTGAAGAGGATTCATTAAGCATTCAAAACAAGGGACTCTAACGATGACCAAGCCTCATATTATAGAGCATTAAAATGAAAGGGGAAGACACTCTTATGGAGACCAGTTTTACAGCCCGTTATCAAAATACGAAAAAGCAGCAAATGACTCAGCTGGAGCAATTTCAGGGCCTAGCAGGGGACCCACTGAAGGTGCTGGAGGAAACTGGACACAGCTTTCAAACAACCTGGTGGAAGAGTTCTCCTGGACTTAAATGGCTGAGAATATGACTCAGCTCAGTTGGCTCAGAATATGGCTCAGAATAACCCAAGCTATTGGGGAATTGCTCCACTTTTCCCCAAGCCAATTCAATTTTGCAGTCCATCCAATTTCAAGTTTACTGCAGTACCTTTTGGGGAAATGAAATTTATTGGGGCACTTTGCATCTGGTGCACTGTGTGGCACCACACCAGGCACCAAAGGCAGGGGCAGAGAAGGAGAGAAGAGACCCTGCCTGCCTGCCTTTCCTCCCTCCCACTTTCTAACTCTGTTGCTGTAGCAGTAGCACCAAGAGAGTGAGTGTGGAGGAGGAAGAGAGATGTGGAATTTCTAACGATCCTGATGAATGGGTTGCGCTTGTACTCTGTTCTGAAGGCCATGTGGAGGGGAAGCATGGGATTCTCCTCTAGCTCAGATTAAAATCCAAACCGGGGAAGAATTTAGGGGTTGTAAATTTAATGAGGCCCTGAGAAAAGTAACATAATGTGGCTAATCTCCTCTGTCTGTTCCAGAGGCATTCTGGGAAAATTAAGATGGCTTTGGCTGCATGGTGCCAGGTGGCCCTACTGCTGCTTGATGTGCAGAGCCCGTCATTCACCCTTCCACACCCTGATAGTGCTTGAGGGGCTGCTAACCCCCAGCCCCACACTGGGCAAGAGTGCAAGTATAATATGTTACCTACAGATAATTGGACTGGGAAGATCAGGATTCAAATCCCTGCTGAGTGTATCACCATAACCTAACCCAAACTACTTCACAGGGTTATTGTGTAGATAAACCCATGTATTCTGGCAAGCAATCCAGACAGGTAATTTGATTATGTCTTTGTGCTTTTTTAATGTTGATTTTTTTCACCACATTTGTTGTTGTTGTTTAGTCGTTTTGTCGTGTCCGACTCTTCGTGACCCCATGGACCAGAGCACGCCAGGCACTTCTGTCTTCCACTGCCTCCCGCAGTTGGGTCAAACTCATGCTGGTAGCTTCGAGAACACTATCCAACCATCTCGTCCTCTGTCGTCCCCTTCTCCTTGTGCCCTCAATCTTTCCCAACATCAGGGTCTTTTCCAAGGAGCCTTCTCTTCTCATGAGGTGGCCAAAGTATTGGAGTCTCAGCTTCAGGATCTGTCCTTCCAGCGAGCACTCAGGGCTGATTTCCTTCAGAATGGATAGGTTTGATCTTCTTGCAGTCCATGGGACTCTCAAGAGTCTCCTTTAGGTAATTTTATTATGTCTACTTGTTGTAAAGTCTGATTTGTTTGTTTGTTTGTTTATTACAAGGCTATCTTCCGAGGATCTCAAGGTGGTGTACATGGTTCTCCTTCTCACCATTTCATCCCCATAACAAACCTGTGAGGTAGGTTAGGTTAAGAGATGTTGCCTGGCCCAAGCTCACCCAGTGAGTTTCATGGCTGAGTGGGGATTCGAACCCTGCTATCCCAGGACCTAGTCCAACATTCCAACCATTACGCCACACTGGCTCTTGTATTTGCACTTTCTTATGAATATTTCATATTATTTCATGTCACCTGCTTGGGGGAAGTGTTGGCGTTTTTATGAAGCTGTATATATACATCTTGTTAAATAAAAGAAAATAAAAATATCCTACCCTGAACTATATCCAGGCAGAAGAAACAGAAATGTGTGCAATGTCACCAGCCCACTTTGCAGTGCTGGAGTGACTGTTCTCCTTCATTGTCGATACAAAAATAAATAAATACATCACACAGTAATGAATTGGGTAATCAGCTTCCCATGAGTGACATTAGAACAAAAGGCTCTCTCTCATCTCTCATTTGCACCTGTTTACACAAAGTCAGGCTCTGGTGGTTTGTGCCACTTTGGTCCTTTTAGCTTCAAGCTTGAAAGGAAAAAAGAAAGTTTATCATGTCGGTTCCGTTCAAAAAGTAAACCTCCATCCCCTAATCCCTCACCACCTTCTGTTTGGTTATGCCTGATTTACGCTTCTGGTGAACTTGATAGATGAATCTGCAGCCAATTAGCCTGGGGGCTTTTGACAAACAACAGAAATGGCAATCCATCGTTGCAATTAACACTCTCGTTTGCTTGCTTAACCAATAGTTGGCCAACCTGGGGCACGGAATACCACAAGTTGCACGGGCAGCAGGAACATGTGTTGTGGCTGGTGGAAGAACAAGACGCACACATCCCATAGGCCTTCCATTTCTAGACTTTGCTGCCTACTTCCTGGCTCAGCAGATTAGATTCATAGCGCAGTACAAGGCAGTAGACCGGATTACTCCATTCCAGGCTGCAGGTAGATTCACTGGCATAGGAACTGGTGCTGCCCACTGTGCCACCTCAGCTTACTGATGTCTTACTGCACACATAGATCAGACCTGAGAAAGGCGACACTTTCGAGAGGTACTAGCAGTGAAGTAGTCATTATGGGCTTACGTCAAGGGTTGGAAACCTATAGCCCTCCAGAGGTTGTTGAGCTACAACTCCCTTTATAATTGGCTATGCAGCCTGGTGCTGATGGGAGTTGGAATCCAATGACATTGAGAAGGCTAAAGGTCCCTTATTCCTGGGCTTGATAAACCAATGGTCTGAGTCTACATCATTTAGCTTGGTGTGTGCATATGATGTTCAGGTGCAAAGCTGCAAACAGGGACAGTCCAAGACACTTTGCTGCTCCGGGCAAAGGACAACATGGCACCCCCTCACCATCCCGCATAGAGAAGTGGACTGGACTGGCAGAGGACTCTCATTTCAAAACTGGCAACAGGATTGTGTCTTCCACTATGCCTGAGGCAGCAGGCTGGTTTGGGGGGGACAGGGACAGGCCATGTGACCTATACAGCTCTGCCTTCCAATAGAGGAACAGCTGGGAGGTTCAGAAGGGACAGACTCTGCCCATCAGAAATTGCCATTTGAAGTGGCCATCTCACTCTGTCTAACACTAGGGCCAGCCCTGGTTGAAAACCCTTTATAGCAAAATCAATATTTCCCTTATTCCTTTCATTCCTGTTTGGTATCAGGTTTCATACTATGCTACTATTTTAGTTACTAGTAATATAATACATATTCTTCAATATGGTGTGTTGATTTAGGCTTGGTTTAAAAACCAGCGTCTTGAATCTCTTCAAGGCACATTGGCTGCTGCGTAATTTGCCTGAGGCCTGAAAAAGCAAAGACCGGCTCTTTAGCTCTTGCTCCTTGAGATTTTGGGAAATGTCCAGAGTACAGCCTGAGAATCTCCTGGCTCAAGTTGGGTGGACAGGCAACATGAGTAGTGGTTCTGAGTAACATCCAAACCCACCAAGGAAGTGCTGACTTGGTCTTGGGTCAGGATTCCGTGGCAGCAGCACCTACCCATTGAGATCATCGTCAGAGGCCCTACTGAGTGTCCCACACTCCCTCAGCCATTGTTGGAACCAGAGAGAGATAGAGAGAGATTTCAGTGGCTGTGCCCAGTCTTTGAAATAATCTCCTGAGGAAAACTCATCTCAGCCCCTCTTTTAGGACCTTCTGTAGTAAATTGCCTAGTTGGTGGACTGGGACCTGGACTGGGACCTGGAAGACCCGGGTTCAAATTCCTACTCAGCCATGAAGTTCATTGGGTCAGTTACTTTCTTTCAAGATAGAGGGTTGTGGTGGGAATTAAATGGAGAAGAAGGGCAGTAACCACGTGCGCCACTTTGAACTTCTTAGGGAAAAGGTAGGATATAAATGTAATAATATTAAGGATATTTTAAAATGTGGAATTTATACATTTTGGCTGATTTTTAATTGTAATATTTCATTTCCCAATGTTTAGGAGATATTTTGCTTAACAGTTTACTATTTTTTACCATGTGGAATTTTCCTTGTATTTTCATACCTTTTTTTTTTTTTTTTTTTATCCATAATGCTTATTTTGAACCCAAAGAGGATGCTCTGTTTAATTGCTACTTTCTGACTGTGGTGTTGAAACTCCAGATATAAAAACCCCTGTATTGATATGGATTTGCTTATTTATTTATTTATTTATTTATGAACTGTTTCCCATGACACATCCCGAAAGCGATTTACAATTCTTCACCAGAGTTTAAAAACTAATTCAATTCTGTGTCGCCAGAACCGTTCTGCAAT
The DNA here is from genome assembly GCF_964106645.2 of Podarcis pityusensis. Lineage (NCBI taxonomy): Eukaryota > Metazoa > Chordata > Lepidosauria > Squamata > Lacertidae > Podarcis > Podarcis pityusensis. Next base: position 20,286,636 of record NC_138035.1, read on the forward strand.
GACTCTCTCAACATTTCATTCACAGAGCAAGTCAACACAATCCTTTGTAGTGGAGGATCTGGTATATTATTCTCTAGAAATTCCATTAGCAGGTATTGTTAACTTGCATTAACTGAAAACCATCACCAAGCTGAACTGATTGAGAACAGACTGTGCCGCTGAAAGGGAATAACACCACGTAGCTCCCTGGATAAACAGAGCATTAAAGCAGCCAGGTCAGTACCTGGTAATCATCCTACACTCATCATTTTGATGGACAGGACAAAATTGAGATGTCACATTTCTAGATTCATACCAAGTTCCCCTTGATATGAGTTCATAAATATGAAGCTAAACAGCGCCTTCTATGGCATTTGGGAATCTTTTTTTTTTTTACATAATTCATATGAATTTTTAGAAGAGGGAGATGAATAACACTGGGGTGGTGCCAGGTTCTGCATGAACAAAGACCTGCCCTTCTTCCAGCTCTGCCAAATGTACCGCTGCCCTACAACAAATCAAAAAACCGAATCTGCAGGGGTCTTCTGCTAATGCTTCCAAATCATGTTCATGCAGTTCTGTATGGTCATTTTGCCATTTCCTAAGTGCATGGTGTTGACTTAATCTCATAACTCGGCTCTTCCTGTGCCCTGTCCTGTTCCTTTTGCCTTATACAGAGTCAGATCATTGGGTCCATCTAGCTCAGTATTGTCTACACTCTCTGATGGCAGCTTTCCAGAGTTTTCAGGCATCTCCCAGCCCTACATGAAGATGCTGGGGATTGGACGTGGGTTCTTCTGCCCCACCACTAATCTATAGCTCTTCCCCATCAGGGTAACTTTCTTTACAAGGGGAGGAAGAGATGAGCTTGCAGCATTGCACCCATGCACCAATTCAGTGTTTACACACACACACACACACACAACCTCTGTGCCAGTAGTGCTAGAAGGGGATAAGTCTGTGTAAATAGAAGGTGAAGCAAGCCATGAAAATAGAAGTCTATAAAAGTAAAGCTATACCTGAACTGGCAGTGATTAATCAAGAAAGTCATCTTGAGTTTGTGGTAGACATCTAACTGAAACCTCTGCATGCAGCGTCGGAGAGAAACAGAAATGCCATGCTATTATTAGGAAAAGGACTGAAAATAAAACTGCAGCGTTGTAATCCCTTTTATGTAAGTATTTGGTGCAGTTGCATTCGGGATAGTGTGTACGGTTCTGTACACTGCATCTCAAAAAGGATGTTGTAGAACTGGTGGGTCTGTCAATGTCTGCTTCTCTCAGTTTCTCTTTTTAAAACAAAGACTTCATGAAAATTTATCAGCATTTTAGTCCAAAATTTCTCCGAATATGAACATGCTTTTTATGCAATTTTGCATGACATACACATCTCTGCAAAGCTATTTTCCCTGATTTAATGTGTTTTTGTGTGCTATTCTAATTAATATATGCATTTCAATGCACACTAATGGCCTAGTATATGCATATGATGTTTCATAAGCATCATCACCCAACTGAAATGCTTGTTGTTCAGGCAATTCCATCAGTTCACCTCCAGCCATCACTGGTTCTGTTGTTCTACAGAACCCCTCCAGAACACCCGCGTTCCAGTCTCCTTGTCTATTCATCTGTCACCCATTTGCCCTTAAAAAAAGAAAGAAAGAAAATCTATATACACCATCTCTCAGCACCTCTCATTTCAAGCCTGCAGTACAACTTCACTAATGCAGCAATGATACATTCTGGGAAGACAGATGCTGAGCCTTAATGGACTTTGGCATATTTTTGCAATCTACCAAAATATTGGCAAGTTTCTGCAACATACCTTATGTTGTTATGACTTCAGCAAAAACTAATAATAAATTTGACCTGACTTGCAACATACCGTAATTCCCTCCAGGGAACAGACTGAAATCACTTCCGTCAGTTCTGTTCAAGGTCAATCTAGACCTTTACATGAAGCCTGTGAAACTGAAGGCATAGTCTGTGAGTAGATGGGGTATAAACCATAATTCCTCCCACTGATGTCGGGTTATGCAGCTGCGTGAACATATGGAAGCTGCTTTATACTGAGTTCAGACCATTGGGCTACACTGTCTGGCAGCTCTCCCTGCCCTAACTGGAGCTGCCTGGGATTGAATCTGCACACAAAGCAGATGTTCTGCAACTGGGTCTGCAGAGGAGATGGAAAAAATTGTTCATACACAAGGGCACTGCTTACGGAGTACAGGAGACACCCACATTTCAGGCTTACTTAATTTAATCAATTACATTTATATATATGTGGTTCCCCATCTATGGAATGCTCTCCCCAGGAAAACACACCTGGTGCCATCACTGTCAGTTTTTAGAGGTCAAGCTAAGACATTTTTGTTTACTCAAGGTTTTATGGTATTGCCAGACAAGCATTTCAGGAATTCTGAATTGCACTTCGTTTCAATTTTGGCTTTTTGACTTATTTTATCTGTTTGCATTTATTTTGTTGCTAAGTCACTTTGTGACATTTTGTATAACAAGTGCAACAATTAACAACAACAATACGCAAAGCCCACAAAACATGTACATATTAACCCCTGCTTATTTTACACTCACAATAACACATCATCATCAGGCACAGGGCTGGAGGTGGCAGGAGAAGAGGAATACTAAAATGAGGGTTGACTTAAAAGCTGAGAGATCCTCATTTATGTAGACCCTAGTCTGAAGATGAAGAGTGAAGACTGGATTGGTCTCTGCTAGGTGCTTGCAGGTATCAGGTTGCAGCTAGGATTCTGGAATGAAGCAACAGTGGCTTATCTCCATTTTTGGAAACAAAAATACCTAGGTGTAACCCAGTTCTGAGTCACGCCTTAAGGAAAACACACTGGTTCCTGGTTAGGCACAAAGCAAATACAAAGAAAAACATAGCAGTCTTTATATTAGAAAATCCAATGTTTGATTTTCATGGTGAATAGGCAAAATTGTAGCAAAATTGTGTAGTCTTATCCTGGCAGTTAAGGGTGTATGCACCCTTCAAAATACAAAGTTACTTTTCAGGTGGTAGAGGTAGAAAACCATGTGAAACTCTCCAAGGCATATTAAAACAAGGACAGGCGTATTGGTTTGTAAGAGGCAGGAATTGGAAGGGTGGGGCTGTCCGATATTCACAGTTGGACATTACCTTTACATTGCAAAATAGTGCACAAACTCTTAGGTTTTCCAGAGTTCCCACAATTCCTGCTTCTGGCTGGTGAGGAATTCTGGAGAACTTGAAAGCTTGCAAAAAAATTGGCAACATTTTTTTTTGCAAAAAAAGAAAAAATCCTAACAGCTATTGCCCTACTGTGAATTTTGATGTGTGTTTTTCCTCCAATGGCAGAAAGAAAGAAAGAAAGAAAGAAAGAAAGAAAGAAAGAAAGAAAGAAGTCAAGGGTCTATGACACTGACTGCCCATCCCAACACCCACATTTGTTCATACTTCTCAGTAGAGAACTACTACTAGAACATCAGAAAAGTTCAACCAAATCAGATGAAGGGCCTACAGTTCAGCATCTTTTTCCCAAGTGACCAGACACAAGGAAGATGTCTAGCCATCACAGTGACTAGTAGCCTGGAGCGTACAATGTCCCCAATGCAGCTGCATATTCAGACATGTTGATCAGTTAAGGGACTGCCCTGCTGAAAAGAGGTTAGCAATGCAGATATAAAGAGAACTTGAAGGGAACTTTGGCTTCAGTGTGCAAAGAAGTATACTTATCTGAGTTGCAAATGGTTTTTTTCTGCCATCATCTTCTCACGGAGCAAGACTCTCAGCTGGGAGGTAAATGCTGCATATATAACTTAATGAAGCTTACAGGCCGAGTTGGGTTTTTGCCTCATCAAGAATGTGGGAGAAGTAATAGAGTTTTGACCCTACAAATTAGCGTTTATTGCTAATCAGGACAAGGGAACAAAGCATTTTGCAGCATCAGGCTGTATGTCAAACAGGAGAGGTGAAGCAATTGACTTATTACCAGAAATAAAAGCTGCAATCCTGAGTCAATTAAGCCATGCACTTCCACCAAACAAAGCCTTGCCTTGACAGGGGGAACACAAACAAAGCCTGGATTTTAACGTATGCTCATGACCTCACATTTGTATATCCTTTGAACCCCAGTTAACCTGAGCCCAACCTCACCATGGTCAACCCTGAAATCTGTAGCTGAGCCATGCAAAAGGAAGATGGGACAACATCAGGAATGCCTCTGAGCATGTGCAAAGTGTATTTCCCTTGCCATTAAATCAGGTGTGGTGAACCTTTGGCCCTTCAAATGTTGCTGAACTGTAACTCCTATCAGCTCTAGCAAGTACAGTCAATGGCTAGGGATGATGGGCACCGCGGTTACGCAACATCTAAAGAACCAAAGGTTCTCCACAACTGCATTAAATGAGCCACAGTCTACCTGCAAGCAGCCGGCAGTTCGTTCCTCAAACTGCCTCTAAGGAATGCTCTATGATTATATATGTGGAATCCTTCTGATGAAGGTTCTGGAAAATGCAGGTGGCAGCTGTTAGAAGGGGCACAGTTCCAGCTGCATATTCTATTTTCTGCTTCACTGAATACTGCCCGCTATCCCTGTGAAAAGAAACACAGAAATGCCCCTACCTGCTTTCACCATATGGGAATGGGGCAGTGACTACAGGGGTGCATTTTGGCTCAGATGCAAATTTAAACATTTGAATAAAAACTTTACTATTTTAAAAATAATAATAATAAAGGTAAAGGGACCCCTGACCATTAGGTCCAGTCGTGACCAACTCTGAGGTTGCGGTGCTCATCTCACTTTATTCGCCGAGGGAGCCGGCGTACAGCTTCCGGGTCATGTGGCCAGCATGACAAAGCCGCTTCTGGCGAACCAGAGCAGCGCACGGAAACGCTGTTTACCTTCCTGCTGGGGCAGTACCTATTTATCTACTTGCACTTTGACGTGCTTTTGAACTGCTAGGTTGGCAGGAGCAGGGACTGAACAACGGGAGCTCACCCTGTCGCAGGGATTCGAACCGCCAACCTTCTGATCGGCAAGTCCTAGGCTCTGTGGTTTAACCCATGGCGCCACCCACGTCCCTTCAATAATAATAATAAAGCAGGTCTAATTGTTCATCACTCATTATACTGGTGCATTTGCAGTGCAGAAAGTTGCATTATAGTGAGTCAGACCATTGGGTCCATTTGGCTCAGTATTTCCTACGCTGGCTGGTAGTGGCTGTCCAGGGTTTGAGACAAGGGTTTTTCCCAGCCCTACCTGGAGATGCTGGGGACTGAACCTGGGACCTTCTGCATGCCGAGCAAATGCTCTCTCAGTGAGCTACAGAACTCCCCCAGTTGCTGCTCCTGCTCCCTTTCCTCCTCATTGCTGTCACTTGCTTGCCTGCCAGGAAGAGAGTCACTAAGCAAGCAGGGAGCTGATTCTCCTTTGTCTACTGCTCCACCAATGTTTGGGCCAAAATGAGAGGCGGGTGGAGAAGAAGGTTGCAATAGTGAAGAAGAGGAGCAGATCCAGGGGCAGGAGCAGTGAGGGGGCCCCTGACACATGCCCAACCAAGCCGACAAGATGGTTAACCAGCTGTGCTCCGGTTAAAGTACAGGTGAAAAGCCGAACTCAACACATGGGTGCATCACCATGAAGGAAGAAGAAAAGGAAATGTGTTATCACATTTTCCCGGCCTCACGGAGGCAATAACACTTCATTTATACAACACTGCTGAAAGAGAGATAGAGAAAGAGAAGACAAGACATGAAATAAATAACCTGAGATGGGAATCTAAAGAAGGGATTAGCGACCACTTCTGGCAAAATAATATAGGTAAGGCTTGATCTTGAGAGGTCATTAACAGTGGACTTTGTTTCCTGCTCTTGCAGCACTTGTCATGCCCACAGAACCACCTTATCTTTTCTAAATGCAAATAAACCACTTTGCTGGGCTTTAAAGCATCCTATTATGTGAGAAACGCAATGGGTGGATTCGCCATCTTTTGGGGCTAAACACACATTAAGTACAAACGCACGTAAGAGACCCCCAATGCCTTTTTAAAAACTGGGGTTTTGTTAAAGTTGTTCCTTTCTCTCAGCCAGGTTTGCTACCATTTTCAGAATCCAAGCAGCATAGTGGCTAAACTATTGGGACTGTAGAGAGCTGGTTTCAAATTGCCTCTCAGCCATGAAGCATGTTGGATAACATTAGGACAGATTCTTCCCCGCTCTCAGCCTGACATACCCCGTAGGATAGTTGTGGTAATAAAATTTGGGGCAAGATAGGATGTAATTATGTGTCTCATCTAGAGCTTTTAAAAGTGTAAACAAAGAACTGGACACTCCTGCCCCCAATTACATTAGCACTGATGAGGGAAACAGAAATTCCACATAGAGGGATGAATTTCCACAAAAGCGGGAGATTCTTCGCTTTTGGTGAGTGTGGAACTCAGGCTGTGTGGTAACACAGTAAAAAAGAATGAAAAACATTTTGCAGTCATGGCCATTTCATTAAATTTAACTGGTTTTAATTAAAAAGTTAGCTTACATTTGGATCCTCCATATTTTCTTGTCATTTTGCAACATGCAGTTAATGAAGTTCTCAAACACAGCGCCAGTTCCAGCTGCTCAGTTTGAGATGCTTATTCGTTCAGGCCACACCACCACCTTTCAGATGAAAGGCTAAAAAGCCAGAGGGACGAGCCTTCGCCTGGCCCCTAAACATATATCAAGATGAAACCAGGCATGCTGCCCTGGGGAGAGAATTCAGAAAGTGAGGGACCACCACTGAAAAAGGCCCTGTCACAAAGCAGGCGCCCAAAGCATCACATTCAGCAGAACCATAGCTAGCGGTTATACAACATGGCCTCCTCTTTGGGTTCATGTTTGTCTCATCAGCCTTCCTTTGTGCTAGCTCTACCGCCGCTGGTGCCATTTTGCCAGAGTGACAAGAGCCGTCTTTGTCAACCATTTGGCCGAAACTGCAATACGTACTTGAGAAGCACAAGGATTGAATGCCCGCAATCCCAAGCCACCTCTTTCACAGCAAATCCAAAGAAGAAGAAGAAGAAGAAGAGGAGGAGGAGGAGGAGGAGGAGGAGGAGGAGGAGGAGGAGTAGTTTGGATTTGATATCCCGCTTTATCACTACTCTAAGGAGTCTCAAAGTGGCTAACATTCTCCTTTCCCTTCCTCCCCACAACAAACACTCTGTGAGGTGAGTGGGGCTGAGAGAGTTCAAAGAAGTGTGACTGGCCCAAGGTCACCCAGCAGCTGCATGTGGAGGAGCGCGGAAGCGAACCCGGTTCACCAGATTACGAGACTACCGCTCTTAACCACTACACCACACTGGCCACACTACACCACAAAGCATCTGTTGTACAGGCCTGTCACGTTTCTACTGTGTCCCTTACGCACACTGTCTTAGCAGCAGCTCTTGACCTTGTTAGCCTTCTAGCCAGGAAATAAAACTGTGGAGCCCTTGAATACAAGCAGGTCTTATGGACAGATGGACCTCGGGCAACCTTGTTAAAACCCCTGTTAGACATCCACTGGTTGAATTACCACCACCCCTCAATAAAAACAAATGTCAGACAGCATTCTTCAGTGATGACCAAGCATAGGAAAGTTTTGCAGTGCGCAGTGGCAGCACGTACACTGCGGGCGCCTGTGGTGGTTGTGGCTGTGCACCCCCCGGGGATGGTGCATGAACCTGGGGTGGGGTGGGGGGCAGAGGGTGAATGGATTTACCATTTGTGTGGGAAACCTGATACATGACAAACACAGAAATGATACATCCATGTTAAATGGAGGAAATATCTGAGGTGACCTACTGACGAGGACAGTACTGTGAAAAATATGCCAAGAACCCTACTGAGTCCACTAAATTTGCCCTGTTGAAGCAGCCTCTTCCTCATTAGCTGTAAATTACCCCAAAATCCTCCAGTACACCCCGGTCTATCTTTTGCCTACCATGGTTGGAAGGAGAGTGGGACACACTTATGGACCTTTTCTTTCTTTTTTGCCTCAGATGCCATAATAACTAAACAAGCCTTGGGTGCTATGTGCCATTTTCTGCTCCACCTCATGCATCAAAATGTTGTACATTGGCTTTGGTCCAGTTGGTGGACCTTGGGGCACTTGCACGCGCGCACTCTCTCTCTCTCTCCCTCTATATATATATGATTGATCTTGCCATTCAGAGTCAGCCCACTCCAGAGCAGGCCTCTTAGCCAGCTTCCTCCCAACTTTGTTTCTTTTCCTGAAGGTCAGAATTTCGCTATACATTCTTCCTGCTTAGCAGGCAAACCCTCTAGTTCAGGAATGGGGAGCTGCCATCCTACCTGCCTGCCTTGACCCTGCAAAGGGGTCCAAACTGGTCCACAAGTCCATTTTCCCAAAGCCATACCCACCTATCAGCTGACAGCAGTGGATTAAATGCACTGGCAAAGCAGACCCTGCAAAGAGCAGGACCGAACTCTCCACTCATCAGCTGTGTGGGAAAGTTCTCCTCTGTACTGCTTCACCAGAATGTTTCCTGTCTCCCACCCATCAGTCACTTGCTATATTCATGCTGTCGGATGACTGACAGGTGGGTGGCTCTGCTCCTGTCCGTGGGGTGAGAGGAGATAAAGATCTGGCCCACCAAGTCATAGAAGGTTTCCCACCTCTGCAGTAGTTATTTATCAAGCATTAAAGTTGTGCTAGGTGCCGTGTAGTAAAGGCAAGTCCCTGTCTCCAGCTTACTAACCTATCATACATTATTATTTCCTCCTTCTTCCTATTCTTCTCTGGCTGCAGCGCAACTAAAGATAACACAAGAGATGCAATTTTGTAACAAATCAAATAATTCCCCCCCCCCATCTGTTGCATTGAGAACATTTCTTTCTGCTTTCTCTAATGGTCTTTCCTCCCCGAGGGGAAAATAAAAGAAGGATTCTTATCAGAGATAAAGAGGAAGAAATAAACCATAACTGAATGCTGAAAAGACGAGAGAGAAAATAATAAGAAGCAAATTCACAGTGAGAGACAGAGCTAGATGAAATCCCAGGCAAATCCAGGAGAAGGAATAATCTAGCAGACAAAGCAAAGTAAACGAGAAGCAGTGTGGGGAGGGGGCGGATTGGATGGGCAAGGAGACAGTGGGCTGTGTTCTCTCACACCTTGAAAAGCTAAAACCAATGAGGGATCAGGAAACTATTCCAGCCAGCCAAAGTAGCATCTCCAAGTAGCTATTCCAAAGTAATATCTCCAAGATGTATTCTTATTCTCAACCACCAGACAGAAGGCAAGAACTCTGCCTAGCAGTAAAGAAAAAATCTCTTCATGTCACATATCTGTGGCTAAATCTGACCATGAGCACATTTTAATTCTTGACGTGGCGTTCTAGTGAGCATTTGCAATCACTACACTATGACTGCGTGGGCAGTCTGTTTCTATGCTGCATAAACAGAGGATTAACAGTTTACACAGTATAGTATTACAAAGCATTTGTGTTGTTAGAGAACACATGCAACAACAAGCTGATCCCCTTCTCCAAAACACAACTTCAGGCAATTATGGTACCTGATAACTTAGGCAGCTTTGTAAACTTAAACTGCAGTGAACTGAGGTTTGCCACAAAGCGTATACCTAGCAAGGAGCTTGATCCAGTACAACCTCTCTAATGATGCACCTGTGAGAGACACGTGGTTTCAAACATGTGTTTCTCACATTCACAGTTTTCACTTTTCAGCTGTACCCCTCAGATTTTTCCCTGGCAGGACTAGAACCAGGAAACCACAGATCTGTGCACTTATTGTCCTTTGTGTTGAGCCACTCGGGCTACACTGGTTTGAATGTCCATTGGGTCTCCAGTTCTAGTGGTGCCAGTCGTCAAAGCTGGCTTTGGCTGTCCCTGACCTGGAAGGACTAAAAGCACTTCCAGGTCAGGTTATGACTTTGCCTGGGCAACAAGTCTCTACTGTGCCTGACCCCTACCTTCTGACTTCTGGACAATGACTCCTTGTTCCTGACTTTTGGCTCCCTACAGCCCAGCACTGACACAGACAAATAATAAAGTACATGAGAATTGGACCAGCAATGCTAGGAACTGCTTGCCAATAGTATGTTCCTGGATAAATACTTCCGGTTAATCATAAACAGGGTTGTGTCTATCCTGCAATGTCACTAATGCACTAGGCAAGACACAAATATCCAGCACAGAATTCAAGATGCAGGGAATTTCCACTTTTAAAGAGGGATCATGATAGTCTTGGAAGGGTTTGGGTATGCCTAGTGAGGAAGAGTTGGAGGGTAAAATGAATGCTAGAAATGTTTTTTCCAGCTGAAAGGCGAATAGGGGTATCTGTTCCCTGCTTAATGTACTTGTTCAAGTCTAAAAAAAACAGAATAAACAATGTCAATGTATTTAAATAAATGCTAATTTGCATAATTTAAGCTTGATAAATTAGCCAATCTAATTGAATTTAGATTAGGTTTGGAAAGGACTGTAACTCAGAAAGTTGCACAAATCAAACTCTGATGCCCCTAGTTAAAATTATTTCATACAGAAGGTTCAGAGAGGTTCCTGCTCAGATTCTTATGTATTTATTATAGGATTTCAGCAGAAGTGTTCCAGGGTGGATTATAACAATATGGTCATATATTTAAAACAAATAAAATAAGAATTTAAATAAGAAAGCAATACAATCTGTAAGCAGTTGTGTCAGGCTTGTTATCTTCAGTTCTGACTATCTCTAGCCAGTCTTTATAAAGTGAATGGCATATGCAACTTCTGGCTACTATTATATCATCCCATCATCACCAGCTAAGGCGACCGTGCCTCCTTCTCCCTAATGGTTTCAGGAAAAGGAAAAGCAATTTTTCATTAAAGTTTTTGTTCAATTAATAAACCAAAGAAAATTTACAAACCAAAGAAAACTCACGTACAATCAATTAAGAAGCAAAGAATAAATCAGATATCAATTCAAATCAGTATTTTAAAAAACGCTGTGCTTATTAAAAAAAAACCCAAAAGAATAGTGTGGCACCTTAAAGATTAACTACAACAAAAACATAATTAGTTATTTCTATATTGCCCTTCACAAAAAATGGTGACAGTGTGGTTTAGAAATGTAAGATAATATAAAAACATAGCAAACAAAAACATTAAAATAATTATCTTAAGTTACATAATTGACATCATAAAAGTTAACTCATCAGCCACTAAAAGTCTAAGTCTTCCAGAATGCATTTGTGAAATCATGGGTTAAACAACTCGTTGTGTTTCCAAAATGGTGACTTTGCCAATGAATTATCCAATAGGAAACAAAAAGCCTACTGTATCTCAGGATATCTAAACAAACAATTTTCTAATATACTCTAATTTAGCTCATTTTCCCCTGCATAGATCCCACACTTTCTTTTTAAGCTAAGCTGGTGAATTTGGATCCTTCCCCAGTTTATGAGCAGCACTCAGTTTAGCATCTGGACGGAATGAGCTGAATTAGCCATCACAAAACGACACATCTCCCTGCCTTGTCTCACATCGTGATTTCATGTCACATGCTGTTTCTATTTGATGTTAAGAGGAATTTTAAAAAGAGACTGAGAAATAGCAGCAGATGTGGCGCTTACATCACATTTAGCCCTAATAATAGTTTGCATTATCACCACCCATTAATAAGTCAGCCAGAACCACCATTAGACAATACGTGGTCATAATCCTAATTTGTCCTCAATACATTTTTTTCTGACAAACCCAAAGAATCAGATCAGATTTTTGTTTCACAGCATTTAAAGCATTAATTGACTGTCCCTCTGCTTCAAGTGGAAGACTTGCTAGCACAGGATGAATTCTGCTTGTCATAAATCTATTAGGTGAGATAACTGATCAGTACCAAATTTCATGTATGTCAGGGGGTGTTTAGTTCAAATAAACTGAAGGGCCAAAGTCTTCACTCAAAGTATGTCAAGGGGTAAAGCCCATACTTTTTCCTAAAAAGTACCTTTTACCTGAAACTCACCACATTGCCAGGATGCCCCCCCTCCAAGGTAAGATATGTTTGTCCCCTACCTATTTTTTCATATATACCATATTTTTCTGTGTATAAGACAATGCTTTTTGCTTTAAAAAAATTGGCAAAAATTGGGTGTCGTCTTATACACGGATAGTGAATGCAGAGGGGAGACATGTGATTAATGGTAGCAGCAAGCAGGAGATTGGCAGAGGCGATTGGGCGGGTGATTGGTGGCTGCGGTAAGGCCTGCTGGCAATTGGCTGTGGCTGTGACGAGGTGGGCAGGTGATTGGCGGCTGCGGCAAGTGGGCGGGTGGGCTGTTGGTGCGGTGAGTGGGCAGACAATTGGTGGCTGCGGCGAGGTGTGCAATTGGCAGTGGCTGTGGCAAGCAATCAGCAGTGGCGGGCAGATGGGTAAGCGATTGGCGGAAGTGACCTCCCCCACCCCCCCAAAAAAGCTAAGCAACTTAATTTCTTAATTTGGGGTTAAAAAAAATAGGGGTCATCTTATAAATGGGGGTGTCTTATACACGGTAAGATACGGTACACGCACCAACCACTTAATAAAAAGATCTCTAAAGGGTATAAAATATTCATTTAAAAAATAGCAATAAAAACAGACATGAAAAACAGTGGACATAATACAACCAATGGCTTCAAGTTACAAAAAAATGAGATTCCAAGCACACATCAGGAAGAACTTTCTGACAGTAAGAGCTGTTCAACAGTGGAACAGACTCCCACAAGAGGTGGTGGACTCTCCTTCCTGGGAGGTTTTTAAGCAGAGGTTGGATGGTCATCTGTCACGGATGCTTTAGTTGAGATTCCTGCATTACAGGAGGCTAGATGACTTTGGGGGTCCCTTCCAACTCTACAATTCTATGATTCTGTGAATTATCAAAATACAGATAAAATCAGCAGCTTAAAAGGGCGGAGGGGAAGGTAAAGAAATTACAAGGTAGGCTTGTCTAAGCAGCATAAAAGCTTTTAGAAGGTGTCAAAAACCATCCAATGAAGGCTCCTGCGTAATACAAATAGGCAGTAAATTCCAGAGAACAGGTGCTGCCACACTAAAAGATTGATTTCTCACAAGTGCAGAACAAACGTTATGTGTCACTAGTACATGCAGACTAAAGATATATTTGTTCACAAATGTCTCCTGCAATCCCAGCAGCTGGTGTTATTTATATTGGGTTCTTAAGGATATACAGTATTCTTAGTCTTTTACTGTATAGATTGTATTTTTATTGCCGTTCACTCCCATGGAAGGAAGGGTACTGTAAACATGAAATCAGCAACAGCAGCAACAAAGAGTGACCCCTTCAGGTCACTGCCAACAAGATGGGTCAGTAGTGCCTGCACAGTGTAGTAAGGGGAGCCGTGGTCTACAAGAGAGACAACTGAAGGGCTAAATGGCTGTGCTGCTTCAGCCTCTGGATAACCGATCACTTTTTTAAAAAAATGTTCCTTTATGATTTCCTAAAACCTTTCTGATTCTATATGGAGGAGCATTCAGAAGAAATATCCCTCTACCTGCAGCCTGAATTGACAACAGTCCATTCTACCATGTCTGGGTTTTATCAAGTCCAAGCATGACCTCAGCTGGCAGAAATGTGTTTCATATTACTCAAAATAGGGTCCTGGTGTACTTTAATCGATTGGTTCCAAGAGTCAGACTAGCAGATCTAGAGTGCTCTATTGCTCCTAGTGCCCTATAGTGTTGACAGCATCAGTAAAGCCCTTATTTCTGCTGCGATGGAGCAGCATTCTTAAGCAGTGTCGCATCTTGTATGGTTATCAGTTCTCCACACTAGGATCCAGTCTCTTTGGCTGGGTTCCTTTGCCAAAGCCTTCACTTCTCAGCTTGAATTTCACAGGGATCTGTCCTTAGCCAAGGGCTCTTTGTCCCCCTGCCTGGCATGTCTCACTGCATCCATGCCACTGTCCACCCATTTTGCTTTGCCAGGCTCTGATGCATTTTTATGTTGCACAAACCTGATTATTCCGTTCATGCCATGCAATTTTCCTTGCTCTCTAAGCAACGGTAAGTTAAAATGACTGCTGTATATTTATTTATTTATGTATTACATGCACATGACCCTCAAGGAGCCCAAAGCAGCACACGTACCTTATCCTCACAAGTGCCTTGTGACACAGGTGAGCCTGAAGGAATAGGACTGGCTCAAGGTCACCCAGTGAGTTTCTTGGCTGAGTGGGGATTTCAGCCCAGTCCGAGTCTGACACAATAACCCAGATACAATTCCCATCATCCCTGACCATTGGCTATACTGTCTGGGGCTGATGGGAGTTAGAGCCTAACAGCCTCTGGAAGGCCCAGGTTCCCTAGCCCTGCCTTAACCACGGCATAAAATTGCTTGCCCACATGAACAACTGACTCAGATGATTTAATAAATAGGGCAGTTCACAATGATCACAATGCCATCCTGAATTGGAACCAACCCAGTTAACTCAGTCAAGGAGTTCTATAGAATGGGGTTCTATTGTACCCTGGACTTATAAATGGGCAGCATGCATCCATCACCCACATGTAGTACAAGTTCTGCAGACTCCTATTTGCAATAAATGTTTTGAAATAACTATTAATATCTCTTAAATGACAGAATGTCTATTAAAAGGCAGAATTCAAAACAGTTCCTTTGGTGAAGGACTTTAATTTGCTGCTTGAAATTTCCAGCTGCAATTTTTGATCATGAATATACTTGCATATTTGCTTAATATTTCCCAAATATTTGACACACCATGACATTTGACTTGAATATTCAATGAATGAATGACAATTGCTATTTGGCAGTTGATATGTAATGTGTATTTGACACCATTTAATGGCTGACACCCATTTATATTTTTCATGCAATTGTTTTAGCATCTGATGGATGACATGCAATGGTATTAGTCAGGTGACTAATTTGATGCCTGCTAAAGCTATCAAGAGATGGCAATGACTTGAGTTTCACATTTTGAGGTTAGAAGTTTGTATTTAAAATCCAAATTCTGAAGTCTGAATTTCACTTTCAAGAGATGAGTGGCAAAACTGGAAATGTTGGTGAATTCTGAGCATTTGCAAATATTTGTTTCACCTTTTATAGTCTTCTTTACATATTGAAGAATTGATGTGGGATCTGTTTTTCCATGGTTTCATCCGAGGGCCTTCTGATGGTACCCTCATTGCAAGAAGTGAGGTTAAAGGGAACCAGGCAGAGGGCCTTCTCAGTAGTGGTGCCTGCCCTGTGCAATGACCTCCCAAGGAAATAAACATCTGTCTGACTTTTAGAAGACATATGAATGCAGCCCTGTACAGATTTTTTTAATGTTTGAGGTTCTTTGTCTATTAATATTTTGTTGGAAGCCACCCAGAGTAGCTGGGGCAACCCAGTCAGATGGGTGGCATATAAATAATAAAATTATTATTATTATTATTATTATTATTATTATTATTATTATTATTATTATCCCACTGCAGTGCTGTCTTGTTCAAAGGTCCACCACACAGTGTGGATGAAATCTCAAAGGTCCTTGACTCACCTGCCTGAGATCAGGAGTAATAACTGGGCCTGCACCATTAAACCTGTTAGTAGTGGAGTGTCCTTTAATCATTACAGCAAAAGCTGTGGCTATTTGGCTTGTACATCACTGCTGTAACACCTCCATTTCTTGATGCATATACATGTTCAAAACATTTTAAACTACAGATGAGCCAAATATTTTCTTCTTTCTAACCCCTTAGGAAAAGGCAACTTTTGCAGAATTTTTGTGTGGTACCTGCCATTCCCTTCCCTCACAACATCCCATCATAATGCAAGTATTGGAGTACTGCTGGGAATACAAAACAGTGCCTAAGCCGTCAACACATCTGCTCAACTTTCAGTGGCAAAAGTGGGCGGAACTACCATTCGGAGGAGAAGAAGAAACCTGTGATACCACCATCTCCCCCTCAAGAAACAGCCTGCAATTTTTTCTTCTCCCTACAGAAATTCAGTAAAACGGTTCCCACCCCACAATTTCTCTGCCCACAAATAGGGTGAACATTATTCAAGAGGACATTGGGACACAACTCTGTTTCAAACAGGCTGATAGCTTAGTAGCTGTCCATGGTACTGAATCTGTTCTGTGTCAACTCTTCTGTCCTGAACTCTAAATCTCTTTTAACACCGTGTCGCTGGTTGAGCCTGGGCATTCAGCTGGAAGGATACTGTTTCAATTTTTTGGGAGGCATGACAGAATCACAGAGGAGGTGCATCAGCACTGCAAACAAATCCAGAATGCAGATAAATATGTGCACTTCATAACTTGATTTGCTGCCATAATTTTCAGGGTGACATCCTTGGATGATGACAGGAGATAAAGCCTCAAAGCATCATGGCTGAATCTGAGAACAAGACATTGGCATGGAAGACAGTCAGTCCTGCGTTTCTTATTCCAGCTGTGTTCAACCCTTGCCCCTCTTTAAATCCAATCACTCAAGATTCTGAGAATGCAGGATCATTACTCAATTATATTCATTTTACTGGGGCAGTGAACAAATATAGCTAGAATTATTTTAACGCGAGTAATGGCTCATAATATTTACTCTAATTTTAGTGCTAAAGTAAGTAGCTGTTTGGGGTTGTGTAACGACTTTATCGCAGAGAAAATCCATTATATAAAGAACTAATGCATAGCCTGCTTTCCCCTCCAAATGGAGAACAGCACCTCCTGCAAATGCAATTTCTGTTTGAAACTTACATAATTGTGTTTATTGAACTAAAGAAAAAAAAGAACATAATGGCCTCAACTCTTAGCAAAACAAAACCAAAAAAAATCCCCCAAATGGTTCTCATATTTATCTTTTTGTTCACATCTTGTGAACAGACCTACGTAAGACCTATGTAAGATGCAATGTAACCCAGTGCTGGAGGGCAAATTGCATGTTACACACATAATGCGCGTAATGAAAATCCCAACTATTTTAAAAAATAAGAAACAGCCTTGGAAGGCAACGATTATTCCTTGCCCCACTAGGCATTTTCTGCATTCCTTTGCACAAAGACGCACAGGAAGGGAGGGGGAGAGAGAGGGAGGGAGAGGGGGTTCCATATCTGTGTCTATAAAAGTAATTATACACCTAGAGCCCAAGTGAGAAATTGTTGGGGTGGTTTTGAGCAGAAAGATGGGTGACAAAGAAAGGGTGAAGTTCTAATGCTTGGGAAAGTATGGTTGGACACATAGAGTAGCTGAGCTTGGTTTGTTGGCTTCTCCCTTCACAAAGAATACCTACGGGGAACAGAAATGAAGGCAAATACAGCAGAGTTCAAGGGTGGCGCATCCCTAAGAAACTGGGGGGGGGGGGACCGAGCACTAGATTGGGTTTATACCATATGACTAATCACTTCTGTTGCACGAACCCATCTTTGATTCATCAGAATCAGGTTTTGTTCCTGGCAACGCAGAATTTATTCAGATACAAGGAGGATGCAAGTGTTTGAAGAACACAGACCTCTTGATGAGGCAAGAAAAAAGTTCTCAGCTATTTCATGTTTCTTTTCCTTGAGGGCCAACATGGCAACCATGCTTTAAGCCATAGATCTACTGAAATCTAGCGAGAAAGTTAGTTTAGACATCTATGGGCCTTGTAAGTTGAAGTGAATTGCATTAGGATTTATTTCCAAATCAACGTGCAGGGGATTCAACTAAAAGTTAGGGCTGCAAGTTTATGTATCCCTACATGGAAGTAATGCTTACTTAACTTCTGAGTTACTTCTGAGTAAACATGTACAGGATAGCACACATTATCCAATCCCTAAGCTCTCAGGGCATGGTGTTAAGAAGAGGTAGCAACCATGTAGACCTCCAGATTTTGTTGGACTCGAACTCCCATCAACCCCAGGCAGTGTGGTCAGTGGTGATGGAAACTGCAGTCCCACAATGTTTGGAGGACCACAGGTTAGCTACCCCTCATCTTAAGGCAGCTGATGAAGTTACTTTACTTAAGCTAAGCAGGCTTTTCTAACAGAAAGCCAACATGCTCAGTTCTCAAAGGATTGGTTTGTGCCCCCTTAGACATATATATTCTCTGTACTTTCACAAAACATTAGGATTCCCCAAATATGCCAATACCTTGCTCCACACTGACCACAGCTTGACTCCATTTCTGCCAGAATTTGCCACATGAGTTCATTATTGGAAGGCTTCCCTCCCCCCCCCAAAAAAAACCCCCATTCTACTTCAATTTCAGACCACATATTATTATTCAGAAACACCCATAGCTGATTATTATGATGTAACAACAACAAACATTGCACACTGGCACTCTCTATTCGTAATTGCCTTGAATATATTTAAGAGCAAGCCTTTGAACCATGCTGCGATCTTGACTCCCTTTCTCTCCTATGCGCACACACTGAAAACTCTACCCTCTACCCCAAAACCCTGACTTGAAGTTACCAAACCTTAGTTGTGCCACATCCTCACATCTGCATTATAACAATAACACTGACTTTCGCTATAAGGGTGGTATACACACACACTCAACAGCTGTATAAATGCTCTTTATTACTATTGTGTTCTTGTCCTGCCTGTGTATGACTTGACCAGTTGGCCATTGTGGGGCAGAGGATGCTGGACAAGAAAAGCTAACCCAGTAGCCAGGCTCGCCTGACATTCTTATTTACACTGGTCCTTTTGCCTGCAACACTGACCTCTTTGATGCAAGCAAGGTGGCACAATCTGTGTCACTCAAGTGGCCCAGCAGTCAGTATTCTGCATCGTCAATAATTTGGGCTTGATGACAGTTACTTTAAATAATTCAGACTAACAATGTTTATTCGTGTTGAGCATGAAGCCATGAAACACTTTAATGTCTGCTTTTTACAGGTCAGCGACAAAAAAAGCCCCCAAACATTGTAAGTTATTGGATTCTAATTCCTGCCTCCCCCCCCCCCGCCACACACAAATGGTTCAGACTCACAACCAAGTTGTCTGTGTGCCCAGGAATGCCTGTTTTGGGCTTCTGATTATGCAAGTGAGCCCACCGAGAGAATTCTGTCAAGATAGGAAGGCAGCAGGATGTGAGACCATCTAGGTTAAGGTGTGTAATTCTTCCCTTGCTGTAATTCAATCATAAAAAGGGTCTTGAGGGAACAGCAAAATGGGGATGGTTGCCTAGTGTTCTGAAAAATGGTGCGGGGGCAGAAATTATGCTCCATGCATCTGGGAGTAATTTGAAGCTGAGTCTTACAACAGGAAATTGTCTGATCAAGGTAGCTTTCTTGCCTGCTTCTGTCGGATACTAATCTGACATGCTTTTCTGGGGGTAGGAGAGGGGGAGACACCAAACATTCCAGAATAGATTATCTTATTTTTAATTTAATTTAATTTTTTTGCATTTGGGTGAGGGAAATGGTTGGCCTCTAAAGATTTAAGAGCAGCACTCATGCAAGAGGTTCTTAGACAGAAAAGAGGGATGAAATGGAGCAACCAGCCTCATTCCCGCAGTAAAATCAACACACGCACCCCCCCTCCCATCTATTCCTCCACCTCTCGTTCTGCAGGAAAGATCCGCATTAGGCCTCAACCACCTTTTATGCATAGCAGCAATTAACAGTTCTCTGCATAAGTGATCTCTTTCTTGCCAGATAAATAATACTCACTGTTATTAGAACTATAGTGTACAGTTTTGTGAATTTGTATGTGTGTTTTGGTGGCTTTTGCCTACAATTCCTTTTAAGGAACATTTACAAGGGAAAAGCATTATGAACACAGCACCACCAATCCACACAATGCTTCACAGCACAACATAAATGAAACAAATCCTACCACCTACAAGGCATTTAAAATCTGCATCTCTACAAATGGAGGAAGAGATGGCAGAAAGAAGAAAGGGTAAGAGGGGATGAATGCACAGAAAAATGCACTTAGGCTTTCTTTCAGCTAGCGGATGGGGATTCGGGGGTTAAAGGCTTAGTGGAAGAACATAGGAAGCTGTCTTGTACTGAGTCAGGACACTGGTCTGTTCAGCTCAGTCCGGTCTACACTGACACCTTCCAGGATTTCAGACGGGTTTCTCACAGCCCTACCAAGAGATGCCAGGGATTGAACCTACAACATTCTGCATACAAAGCAGATGTTCTAGCAATGAACTATAGTCCTTCCTGGAGGTAAATAGTACCCACTCTAAGTATATATGACTCTACTTTTATCCTGTCTTGTCCGAAGCTCTGGTTCAACCCTGACATCTCCATTGCTCGGATAGCAGGTGATAAGAAAGCCATTTCTCCATCAGAGACCCTAGAGAACCATGCTAATTAGAGGGAAAAGCAAAACTGGGCTAGATGGGCAAGTAGCTAGCTTCCCGAGTTTCCTCTCTCAGCTGTTGCCCTCAGGCTGGGGACACAAAGTACACCTTCTCAAGATTCATGAACACTTTACATTTTACCTTTTGCTTGCTCTATCAAGATGGAACTTTTGTATTTAGAAGCCTGCGGCTCTCCAGATGTTGCTGGACTACAACTCCCATCATTCCTGACCATGGCTCGGGCTGATTGCAGTTGCTGCTCAGCAACGCCTGGAGATCCATAGGTTCCCTATCTCTGATTTAGCTCATGGGTAACTACAAGCGTCTAACTCAAGTGTTTTCCAAACTTGGGTCTCCAGAAGTTTTTGGACCACTACTCCCATCATCCCTAGCTAGCAAGTACAATGGGAAATGTAGTCCAAAAATAGCTGGAGACCCAAGTTTGGGAAACACTGCTCTAAGTGAGCTAAGTGAGACCCTGTTGGGGAGAACTTTAAACCATCTCCAGTATAACAGATGCAAATTTTGCTATTTAGAGTTACTGGAGTAGGGAACACATAGAATTATAGGAAAGAAGATGAGCCGATGTCACAAAACCCAGAATGTGAGTAGGCATCCTGAGCCACAAACATGGATACACAAATGGCGTGGGTTCAACATGAATGAAAGAATCCTTATCCCCATTAGGTAACCTCACTCACAAAGTATCATCAGCAAGGTTGAGAAAAAGACCTAACTGGTAGTTCCAGTTATCTTGAATTACCTCCTTGGGGAACCTCATCAGTTCCAGTCCTTATTTCTCTTTAAAAATTAATCCTACAGAGTAGTGAAGGTGTTCCTGTATTCTTGTTCAAACATGCCTTGCTATTACACCCAAAAGACCGAGATTTTTAGCTGGCTCTTTATTTCTGCTTGTAATGCTCTTTCATTACAGCTCTGATACTGTTTCTATAAAATGATTAACTTATACATATAAGTACAAAAAGTACATTGAGTTCAAGAAAGACAGGGCACTTTTAAAATCAGAATTTAAGCTAGTTTCATTTCACAGAAGCCTCCAGATAGCACCCTGATGCTAAGACTCACCAGTAGTGCATCAAGTGCTTAGGATGAGGAATGCCAAGAGCTACACCAGAGTAAGTTCACAAAACACAGCATTGTACTGGCAATGCAACACACCGGTGCCACAGACCAGCAGACAGAGCTGAGTTTGATAAGCTGTCATCCTCAGAACAGGACTTATTTGAAAGCAAATGCCACTGAAATCAATGGGACTTACTGATAACCAAGTATGAGCAAGACAGAGATGGAGAACTATTCAAAAGGTAACTTTGTTTAAGTGCTTTGTGGAGTATAGTTCTTTGTAGTGAAGTTCTCCTTCACCATTTTACCTGTCTATTTTGTTACTCTGCTATCCAATCTTTCCTCCAATGCATACGTGGTGTTCTTAGATGGTCACCCATCCAAAAACTAGCCACATCAAGATATAACTAGTTTCATCAACGTGGTGGCCTCATGTGCCTTCAGAGCACACCCTGAGACCAGGATGGAAGCCAATAGGCCCTTTACATATCTATCTAGAATGACGGGGGGATGGGGACTGCAGCACAGCTCCTCCTCATACACCTCCAGTACCTGTAAAAGGAAAACCATAGCCTCCAGGTGACTGTAGACCTACCAGGCCAACACTGTTGGCACAGGAAGTTACAGCATCAAACCAGTTTCCTATGTGACTGCTTCACTTCCAAGGTCATAAGAACAGGAGGGGACATGATGAAACTACACAATGCCAGCACCACACCAGGAAGTGTGCAAGGGCATGCAGGAAAACTCCCCAGTGGATCATCCCCTAAGTAAAATCCACCCCAAAGTGCTCTCTTCACAATATGCATTCCCAACCATGATACATGAGAACTTTAAAAAGGTAAAGGACCCCTAACAGTTAAGTCCAGTTGCAAACAACTCTGGGGTTGCGACGCTCATCTTGCTTTACTGGCTAAGGGAGCCAATGTTTGTCCGCAGACAGCTTTTCCGGGTCATGTGGCCAGCATGACTAAGCCGCTTCTGGCGAAACCAGAGCAGCGCACGGAAACGCCATTTACCTTTCCACCAGAGCAGTACCTATTTATCTACTTGCACTTTGATGTGCTTCTGAACTGCTAGGTTGGCAGGAGCAGGGACCGGGCAATGGGAGCTCACCCCGTTGCTGGGATTCGAACCGCTGACCTTCCGAGTGGCAAGCCCTAGGCTCAGTGATTTAGACCACAGCGCCACCCACATCCCTTTTATGACATCTTTAGCTGAAGATAATAGAAGGACTAAGCACGGGAACTTAGTAGCACAGCAAATGTGTTCAATCTGGATTTTATGAAGTCCAGAGCAACCCCCTTTCCATTCTGTGCTTTGCACAGTGAGCTCTTCTAACACATGACTACAGTGTCTTCAAAGCAGACTGGTTCCCAAATGATATCACAGTAATGATATCATAATAAAACAAGGCCTTTGAGTGGTCCTTGAAGATGAGAGGGCATACATATACATGCAGCAGAATGAGCTGTCTGCAGTTTTGTTTCCAAAACATAATGCATTTGCAAGGCACTACAATATCATTATTCAGCCTTTTCAGGTGATGTGGGGAGGGAATCAATTCAAGCCTCTTCTACCCATACATGATAGTTACATATTAAGGAATCTCATGTGAGTACTGCTCAGAGAGTGGCCATTTTCTACCCCGATTATCATTCCAGTCAAGCAACTGGAGTCCCGGATCAGACGAAAGAAGCAGTTCCAAAAGCAGCTACTACAGCATTTAGGGTTCAAATTACAACTGTGAAAATACTAGAATATTATAGACAAAGGGTGGTAGAGATAGCTTTGCTCACGCATGGTTTTGAACATAGGGTACTTTCAATAACCCATATTTCCTGTCACCACCACCTACCCACCCAAAATTTACTGCATAAAAAGACCCTGGTATTGCCTTGTAGGTACTTGGGGAATATTCAACACAGTAGTCAAAAGCAGTAAAAGATATTTCAAGAGGAAGTTCTTGTTATGTATAAGGGGTGTTTAAGACAAATCTCCTAAACATGTTGCACTTTGCATCTTCACTCAAACTTTTTCTCTGGCTAAGCTATAGAATAAAACAGAAGGCTATCTTAATTACAGTGAGTAGAGAGGGCACCAGGGGTTGCTCTGCTGTCTCCTTTCAACAATGAGTGCCAGAGTCCTGAAGACCTTCCTACCTGGGCATTTGGATAAGAACTAACCAGGTATAGTCCCATCCCCCTCTTCCCTGTTTGCAATAAATAAGATTCGTATCCCAGGAAAGAGCTATTCAGAACCATGCATTGAAACCGACTCATCATTCTGCTTAGTGACATATGTGAGAAATTAGGAGGAGATGAAAGGGAAATCTTGCCAATACTACATTTATAACACTGGCTTCACTGCATAAAACCCACTAGGTTTTGGGTTTTTTTAATAGATTTCTGAGATTCCTCTCTAACACAATCATTTTTACACTGATATAGTAGCGCCGTTTGAATTGCATTTCAATACGTGGAATTTGCAGCAGAAGAGACTTTGCAGCTTCATTTGGAGGGAATATGGGCCCGATCCTGCAATTTATTTACCTCCTGGCAAAACACATACCTGCAAAACACATACTACTATTAGTCAATAAACAAGATGTTGACTTTTTGATTACAAGCCGCTCATAGCTATAGTTTGGAGAAATATTCATTTTGCACATTGAGAGAAAGATGACTAGCATTATGTGTTCTTTTCTCTGACCAGCCTCATTCAGAGAGAAATGGGCCACCTCTCCAAACAATGAAAGATTTCACAGTTCTGCTGCTAGTCCCATATTTACAGAAAATATCCTATATACAAATGAAGATCAGAAAAGATTCTCCACTTACGACAAATAGGAGAGGGTAGAAGGAAGCAAGAAACCCACTCCTGAAACTATAAATGAAATGTTGTTCATGGGCCTCAGTGCCATTAAAGTCAAAGGTCAAGGTTTGAATTTAAAAACGCAACTTTACTTCTACATTCTTGAAGTACCTGCAAGTGAATTTTTATTCTTATCTCTCCCCTGTACCATAGCAGCTCTGGCTTCTATCATCCACATGTATGCAAAGAGGTTAATGGAATCTGTCGACTGAAAAGACCTTGGAGAGAAAGGTGAGATATCTCTAAGCTAGATGCATTTGCAAAGGTACTAGGCAATTACAATTCAGTTTATGCATAACCCGGGGAAAAACATAATTCTTCTATACCACTTTAGAACCTTCATTGCAGCAAAATTTGAGCACTCGAATAACACATATGCATATATAAGATTCACACAGTACACAAACACACAACCAGGCTTCCTTTGCTGATAAAGAAAACCCCTTAAAACAATTCTTTGCCACTTCAGAAACCGAGAGTCACCCAAAAACACTATAAAAACCCACAGGTAAAAGAAATCTGAATCACAAATATATGAAAGGTTTGTGTCAATAGGAAAAGGTATCTGCAATGTTTTCCTACTGCATCTTTAATGAAAGGGGAAATCCTAGTTGTGTAATAGGAGCTATTACGGTTTGGAAATTTTTGTTCTGTAAAGCAGCTGCACTGCCCAAACAATTGAGCAAAATCTGACACCAGCCTCTGCCTTCCTAGGAAATCCTTCTTTCCTGCTTTGGCTATCGCAAACATATTTACAACCGGCAGAAAACAACCAAGGCATGCTTTGCAACAAAAAGGGGGGAGGGGGAGAGTGGCTTGTGTTTTCAAAAATGTAAACTTCTTCTGACGATATATCATCACGCATAGCAGAAAGGAAGCTCGGAAGCAGGGAGCCGAACGCCCCTTGCCGAGGCAGCATTTCGTTTCTCTGGCATCCTATGGAAATTGGAAATACACCGGGGAAGGGATTTCCCCACCCGCCCACTCCGTCAGATTGCAGCGGCAGTATGCGGGGCAAGATCCTTGCTCCTAGGACCATCTTGCTGCCGTCTTTTGAACCGGATTGCACACCGATGGAGACGGCAGCGTTAAGCGGGGTGTATGAAGGCTCCAAATAAATGAATTTCTCATCTTTGGGGAGGCGGGGGGGGCTCTTGGCGACCCAAAGCCCCCTCTTTCCTCCTCGCCTCCCTCCCCCTTCCCCTCCCCTTCCTGACTTACTCTGGTCTCCTGCTCAAGACGCCTTTGGCGATGGCCGGGGGTGGTTTGTGCTGGAGCAGGACCGCGCAACAGCTCTTCTCCCTGCCGTCCTTCTCGGGGTGGTGGTGGTGGTGGAGCGGAGGGTGCTGGTGGGCGGCGGGCGTCCGGCTGCCGCTGGGGCTGGCCTGAGCTTGCTTGCTGCTGCTGCCGCCGCCGCTGCTGCTGGGAGGCTGCGGAGGCGCCGGGAGCTGTTGCGGGTGCTGAAGCTGCTCCTGCCGAGGCTGCTCCGGCGGCGGCGGCGGCAGGGGCGGCAGGGGCGGCGAAGGCTGCTGCTGCTGCTGCTGGCCCTGGGGAGGACCCGGTGGGCAAGCCGGCGGCGGAGCGGGGAGCCTGGGCTGCTGCTGCTGCTGCTGCTGCGTGGGCTCGTCGGGCAGCGCGTGCTGCTGGCGGAGGCTGCGGTTCTCGGTGCTGAGCTCGTCCAGGCGCCTCTCCAGCTCGTCGATGCGCTGGCGCTGCGTGTGGATGAGGCTCTGCTGGTTCTGCACGATGGCGGTGAGCTCCTTCAGGTAGAGCACGGCGCGCACCGGGTTCTCCAGCAGGCTCTCCATGCCCCGCGGCGGGCCCCGGCGCCCGCCTCGCCTCGCCTTCCGCCTGACAGGGGACTCCGGCCGAGGGGAGACGAGGAGCAGCAGCAGGAGGAGGAGGAGGAAGAGGAGGAGGATGCCGCCTCCGCGCCCGCGCGCCTTCTCCTCGCTCCCTCGCTCGCGTGGACACACGCGCACACGCAGCCCAGAGCCTACACACGCAGCAAGGGCGGCGGGCGGCAGCCTCGCGGCCTCCGCGTCA
This sequence comes from Podarcis pityusensis, assembly GCF_964106645.2. Classification (NCBI taxonomy): domain Eukaryota; kingdom Metazoa; phylum Chordata; class Lepidosauria; order Squamata; family Lacertidae; genus Podarcis; species Podarcis pityusensis. The sequence continues at coordinate 20,312,892 of NC_138035.1, forward strand.
CGCGCAAGCGGGGCGGGCCCAGGGCGGAGACGCGCCGCCCACCCGCTCGGGCGGGAAGGAGAGCGCGAGGCCGGGGCGCTTCCCCCGGGGAGACGCGGGCGAGGGGGCGAAGTTGGCGGCGGGCGTGAGGCGAGCAGGGCTGGAGAGAGGCTCGTGGGGAGGAGCGCGTGACGAGACTTTCTGGCACAGGCCTGCCCTCCTCGCCCCTCCCGCCCCGCGCAGCCGGGGGAAGGGAGAGAAATTGGGGAGGAGGGGGGCAGCAGGGAGGGGCCGGGCAAGAGGGCGGCGGGAGGAAGGAGCGGGACGGAAGGGGGGAAAGGCGAGCGGAGTCACGAAAGCAAAAGGAGAGGGTCCGGGAGCGGGAGGGAGAAAGGGGGCCCTTTAGAGCGGGAGGAAGGAACGACGTGCGGGGAAGCAAGGAGGTGGGAGCGGGAAGCGAGGTAGGAAAATAAAGGGCTGTGTGGAAAAGGAAGCGGCACAGGGCAAGTGGCTGCGTGCGCACTTCGAAGCCCACTCTTTCCCTCGGGGAATTCTGGCCACTGTAGTTTGCCCCTCAAAAAAGTACCGTTCCCAGCTACCCTTAACCAACCACAGGGACCAGAATTCTTTGAGGAGGGGAAAATGTGCTTCAAAGGTATAGCGTGCCTGCAGCCTACTTGCCCCGCTACTTTTCGCTGTATACTGTGGCAGCCTTTTCCACCCCATTTATCCTCCCCCCCCCCATGCACTCCCATCAACACCAGAAGACCTGTTCAACGTGCCCTTGGTGCGGACAGAAGGAGTTGGCCATTTCTGTTGTGTCCCCCTGGGGAGGCCTGCCTAGACCCATCCTTGAGCAGATTCCATTCCCTGACCAAAACATGGCAATTTGGGGAGCTTTCGACAGAAACGGTTAGCTAGTTGTGGGCTGCTGTGTATTCTTCTTATTCTGCAGCTTTCCGCAACCAATTGCTGCTGTGTTATTTGCTGATCTTTTTTACTTTTTGTTTTGCATGAAGGTTGGGTTGATGTTTCTTGTTTAGATTCTTTTTGGAGAGGAAAGCAGGACACCATATACAGTATATCATATTTCTTAAATATCAGCACTTAGTCAATAGCATGAAAGAGTCTTCATTTTCTTTTCTACCCCTTTCTAGAGAAACTGCTGTGTACCACCTCTGCCCAGATTTACTCTGCTTCCCTCGCTCTCCTGTTTCCCTCACTGCTTTCTTGCAAATGCCATGGAACAGTTCCGACTTCCAGCCCCGCGAGCAAGAGGAGCTGTTACATCATAGAAACCCCACAGCCATCTGATGCGGCAGGCCTGGGCTGCCTTCTTTTTTCCTGATCATAGGAACTAATTTTCTAGATTTTGCCCTTAATATTCCAGGCCAGCATTTTATACAAAATGTGCCGAATAATTCTGGCATGCTTTTGACTGGCATTCTCAATAACGCTCTGGCACCCGCTTCCTCTCCTAATATGGAGCAGCTGGAAGAAAAGAACATAAATCCCTATGAAACAAAGGTATATTTATTGGTAACAGAAATATTACACCCCCCTCCCCTTTCCTTAAAGTTCTGTGTGAAAGTCTCCTTTACTGGTGTATTTTATTCTCCTATTCTTATTGGTATCATTCCCCAGTTTGTCTGTTTCTCCATTTTCTGCTTAATTTTTAAGGATAAATGTTATAGCTCAAACAAGAGTGAAAGTTGCACTTCTCTTTCTTCTGCTTCTACTTCTGGCTTGGAGCCTTTACCTGCAGTCTCAGAAGAGTGTGATATTGTCCTGGTTATTCAGCCAAGCAGGGAAAAGAATTTTGCATATGCTCAGAAGAATGGAACCTTTTGGGGGGCCACTGTATACCATCTTTTGCGACGCGGGTGGCGCTGTGGGTTAAACCACAGAGCGTAGGGCTTGCCGATCAGAAGGTTGGCAGTTCAAATCCCTATGATGGGGTGAACTGTTGCTCAGTCCCTGCTCCTGCCAACCTAGCAGTTTGAAAGCACATCAAAGTGCAAGTAGATAAATAGATAAATAGGTACCGCTCCAGCAGGAAGGTAAATGGCGTTTCTGTGTGCTGCTCTGGTTCACCAGAAGCGGCTTAGTCATGCTGGCCACATGACCCGGAAGCTGTAAGCCGGCTCCCTTGGCCAATAAAGTGAGATGAGCGCCGCAACCCCAGAGTCGGCCATGACTGGACCTAATGGTCAGGGGTCCCTTTACCTTTTTATACCAGCTTTTGGGGAACGATTCATGTCCTGCTTGTGTAGCTTGTTAGAGGCATCTAGTTAGCCACTGTGAGAAGCCAGGGGCTTGACTAGATCAGGGATGGGGAATTTTTTTCAAGGGCCTCATGCCATTATAAGGAACCACATGCCAGTGGTAGGTGAGGCCAGAGACAAAAAATGTGGGGAGTGATTCTTACCTTTGTACAGTAGGCTACATTCCAGCCATGCAAGAGCCAGGGGTTTCTATACCTATACTCACACACTTGCTTGGAATCAGAATTGTAGAGTTAGAAGAGGTCCTGAGGATCATCTAGTCCAACCCCCTGCAATGCAGGAATCTCAATTAAAGCATACATGACAGGTGGGCATCCAGCCTCTGCTTAAAAACCTCCAATGAAGGAGACGAAGTTCTCCACCCACCCACCCTCCATTCAAACAAGCAAGAGGATTATTGTAGTTTTTAGGACACATTCCAGGGAGGCAAAAGCACATGGGGGGGCGGAACAGAACAGAGTTGGTGAAGAGTGTGGCCTGGAGAGACTTTTGAGGGCCAGAAAGGCCTGGAGGGCCACTTTTGGCCCCCAAGCCTAAGATCCTCCAGTTCTGGACTGGATGGATCCTTGAGCTAATCCAGCAGGGCTCTTCCTATGCTTGCCACTCGCTGTTGGGCATTTTGTATGTAGAAGGAGGGCCTGATAAATTTCAGGGCCCCTGTTTTGTAAGCCACTTTGAGTTTCGTTGTTGTTGTTTTTTTTTTAAAAAAAGGAAGGTGACTTATAGATTCAGTAAATAATAGGGGATGCAATGTATCTGCATACTCTGCGAAACAGAAACACATTGCAGGTCGCAGGTCATTTAGAGCCAGAATGAATTGCTAGAGTTGAGCCAGGAACAGAGGCCACTGTCCAAGGAGGCCATTCAACATTAGGATGAAGAACAGAAGAAAGAGAACAAGAGCCAAAGGTAAGAACAAAGTAAGAGACAGTGTAGGTAGTGTAAAAGGGCTGCTTCAGCCATGATTGTCATGAACTATCTGGCTGGCAGACTCCAGTCCTGTTCTCAATGGATTCTCACCTGTTGTCCCAGCTCTTGATGAAACTCCATTCTTCCAGTTGCATGCTGGACGGCAGCCAAGGCTCTTGGAAAAAACCTGAGCTGTAGTGTCCCGGGTGTAAATGCTGTAACTTGAATGTTGACACAGAACATTTCTACTTCATATTTCTATGATATTTCTGTGTTCTATTGTCACAGAGCATGTGAAAGTTTGAATTGGCTCAATTCCCACTGAAAATTGTCAGGAAGATGTGGACTAATCATGTATACTGTATATTGATAAGTGGCATGCCACCATCACAGTGTTTCTCACGGGAATTTAAATTAGTGGGTTGGATTATCTGAGAGTGAGAGATAAGTGGTGAGATTATTCACCCTTGGCAAATATGGGCTCAGGCTGTATAAGTGGGGGAAGGGGAGTGATATTTCATAGTCATGATTGTTTCGTTCGATTTAACAAGTTTTAATTAAAGCTAGTTGTACTTTTCTCTTTCTGTTAATTTTGGACAAATCTGTTAATGCTGCGGATTTATAGCCAGTTGCTTCACGTTCAATTCCACATAGCACTAAGGCAAATCATGGCTATGCATGAACCATGTAGGTACTCAGGAAAAATAACGACTCCTTCTCTCCTCTCCCAGTCCTGCTACTTCTGTGCTAAGCTGTTTGGCTTAGTTCACTCCAAAGCAGACATAGGCAAACTTGGCCCTCCAGATGTTTTGGGACTACAATTCCCATCATCCCTGACCGCTGGTCCTGTTAGCTAGGCATCATGGGAGTTGTAGTTCCAAAACATCTGGAGGGCCGAGTTTGCCTATGCCTGCTCCACAGTGTGAGCCATAGTCCAGGTTTGTTCATGGTTTATCATTTGTGGGTTGCCTGGTGGTAGAGATAACCCACAAGCTCAGGGTGACACATAATGCTAAGTCAAACCATGGATTAGTTCTAGGTAGCATAACAGCAGTAGAACCAAGGGAGGAGTGAAGTGGCCATGATTTTTGCTCCATGCACTCATTAGTGTTTAGGCATGGTTTGGTTTATTATTACATGCCAACCAAGCCATTCATTTGATGAATACTTATTCATTAATTCACATGATCAGAAAGAAGGGGGTGTCTTTAAGAATGCAAAATTCTATACAGTGATTGGGGTGGGGAAAACAGTTGGCTATAAATTGTCTTTCAAAGTAACCAATGATGAGTTAATCCTCACCAGGAAAAATATTCTCTCCTAGAACATGGCAACACTACATCTGACAAGTTGTTGTTGGGGGCAGGAAGTGTACAAATAATTTGGGGAAGGGGGAGTTCCCTACTCCATCATTATGTTGGGTGAAGGATGTTTTGTATACTGCAGCAACGGGAGAGGGGGTGGGTTGCAACTCTGCAACCATAGGGTGCTTTTAGACAGGGGCTTAGTATTGTTAATGGACTTTTCAGGTATTGCAATTTATGGGATCCCCCCCCCCCCGCCCCTGGGAAGGGCCAATCTGGATTAAATGGGGAGGGAAATAACAGACTCATTTTGATGCCAACCATGCCATATGGACGCTGCAAAAATCAAATAAAATGAATGCATGAAGATCACCAATTCCACAATAAATGCCTGTCTGGAAACACCCACAGAGAAACACTGCACCCCCTGCAGGGTTTATGCCAGCGGGCGCCAGCAGACCCAGTTTCAGCATATAGGGCAGACTTTGCTGCAGCAGAGCCCCAACTTTGCTTTTCCCATGGGATTAAATAGTCATTATTCACTTCTATGGGAGAAATAAAAAGAGACCCCAGTGACCTCAACCATTGAGAATCAAGCCTAGTCCTACCTGCACAGCACCCTGTGTTGGTTCCAACCTGTGTTCTGTTTCTTGGCCACACTGCAGCGTGGAGGAATTATTGGAAGCTGGCTTCTATACCTACAGGTTTCTTATGTTTCTTTTGCAATTTCCCAGAAGATTGAGCATTAAGTATGATCAATAAGCCTACAGTGTGTTTCTGTTTGGGGTTTCCCCCCTCCTTTCCTTTAAAGCAAAATGAAAAATGTTGTCTTCCATCGAAACTGGCTATCATCCAATTCATCTCATTAATGTGAGGGAGGCAGCTTATGAATGGCACAGCTCAAGCAGATGTGTAGACAAGACCAAATAGAAAACTCTTACAAGCTACCATTCAGGCAGCTTCAGGAAGGTTGCTCCTTCTCCCTGGAGATGCTCCAAGGCATGACTGGCGTCCCTACGCAAAAGTACCTTGGTGTCAGAATTTGCACAGGCAGAATTCTGTTCATCAACATTCTGTTGCTGACACCATCATCCTGAGCAGGCAGAATATCAGGCAACAGCTGGAGCACAGGGGGAGAGATGACAGACAAGCAACGGCCAGTTTTTACCCTGCATTTGTGCTTGTGTGTGTGCACGCGTGAGTGTGTACATATAGAAAAAAACAGTTTAATAAGAGCACAGCAGCCAGCATTATAGGAAGCAAAGCAGCTTAGCTGGATTGAAGCATCTTAGGTGATAAACCTGCATCTGGGTTGTACCACTTCAGCAAGGCCATTAAATGGCCCTCCGTCCAAAAATACCCCTCCACCCTGAAAACTAGATATCCATGAGAAGGACTCTAGCTTACTTGTTCCCTAATATGTTAGCTTACTACGTGGAGCGAGTTGTTTTGCATACTGAATTTAAGATTCAGTTGCAAGAACTACCCCTACCCAGCCCTGGCTGTCTGAAGTGGTGCAGCCCAGACACAGGTTTAGCACCTTAGTGAGAAATAGGCTTGAGAAGCAGTAAGAATTACCTAAGGCAGGACTTGGAGCAAGGGGTATGAACTGGCTTTGCAGATGGTTTGAGGGAGCTCAGTCCACACATTGAATGGGAGAATGCCTGGAGTAGAGTTGGGGGAGTAGAGTTGGAGGAGTAGAAAGAGGAAAGAGTAGAATGCCTGAGAGAGGAACTGCAGGGCTTTGTTCTGAAGAGCCCTCCTGGATCAGACCAAAATCTAGATCTTGTTGGCCAACCAGATGCCTCCATGAAGCCTCTGAGCAGGACACAAAGACAATAGACCTCTTCCACTCTTGGTCCCCAGCCGCTGGTACGCCGTCACATTTACTGACTTTCAACATGAAGATTGCATGAAGCCATTGTGACTAGTAGCCAGTGATAGTCCTCAATAAATTTGCTGACCCCCTCTTGATGCTGTCACCCCCACCCCAGTCTTGTGGCAGCTTTCATTCCTGTATTTCATCCAGAGTGCACGTTATTAATTTACATGTTTATAAGTCACAGTGTGGGTCCAGGATTTGGGGAGTGTTCAGCAGTTTATTCCCAAGACATAAGCAATCAGAAAGACCTCTGTGGTTATATAAGCCTGACTCCCATCCTGCTGTTGCAATTATTCTATGAAAAACTGCTTGCTGTTTGCTATAGGTCAGCTCCCTTAACCTACACTTCTCACTGCCATCAGTGTGTTTTTTCAGAATTCACACACACACACACACAAACACATACACACACACCAAGAAATATATCCATATATCTATTTGGTTAAGACTGTGTGCCACAGTGCCATCTAGTGATCTATGCCATGGCAACAAATAAAAACGATGGCTTCATTCTTCCTCCATTCCCAAGTACTGTAACCAGCCTAGTGTTCTAGCTGAGAGATCCAGAGTCACATAGGGTGACCAGGTCTAAGGTGGTAGGGCTCCTGAGTCATTAACAGTAATGCAGAAAAGGGAATGTCAACAGATGCAGCTGCTTTTTTTAGCCTTGCACACCAATATTATACAGTGGTACACTAATTACAGTTGTACCTTGGCAGTCCATTCTGGAATCCATTCTGGAAGTCTATTCGACTTCCAAAATGTTCAGAAACCAAAGCGCATCTTCCAATTGGCTGCAGGAAGCTCCTGCACCCATTGGAAGCTGCTGGAGCCCCGTTGGACGTTCAGGTTCCTTTTTTTAAAAAAATCGTCTTTATTGAATCAAAACACAAATATATATACATACACAAAGACAAAAAAGAAAAGATCAGGACAAGAAAAGAAAAAGGACACAAGGATAAAAACATACAAAACAAGAATTTGCATTATTATACAATCATTCATTGAATTTCTAAATAAAAGACTTCCAATTCTTCTCATTGTACTTGTATTATTATTTACGTTTAGCGCACAGCCTTCTATTACCCTAATTTGTTTTCGTGTACTCCAATAAATTAGCATTTGCACATTGTATTTTACAAGGATCAGTTTAATTCTGCAAGGAGATTATTATTTGGACAATATGTTTTTAGGTAATCTTTGAATATTTTCCATTCTTTGTATACTTTCTGGTTTGAGAGCCCTCTTACTTTCCCCGACATTTTTGCCCATTCGAGGTATTCAATCATAAGTATCTGCCGTTCTATTATCGTGGGTGCTGTTTCATTTTTCCTGTTTCTTGCCACTAATATTCTGGCTGCTGTTGTTCCGTACATAAACAATGGTCTTATACCTTTTCTGATTTCCGCTGACATTATTCCTAGGAGGAAGGCTTCTGGTCTTTTTCTGAATGTAAATCTGAATAGCTTTTTGAATTCATTATATAATTTGTCCCCAAATTCCTGGATGACTGTGCAATTCTACCACTTGTGTATGTCCCTGTCTCTTTTTTTTTTTGCACCTCCAGCAGCTTGGTGATTTATATATTTTACCAAGTTTTGCTGGAGTGTGGTGCCATTTATAAAGCATTTTCATTACGTTCATCACGTTATAGCACACCGTGAATTCTATATCCTTCCTCCATAATATTTCCCATTGTTCCATATAGATATTATATCCAAGATCTTGTACCCATATCACCATTACAACTTTAACGTGCTCTTCTTTCACTTCCCATTCTAATAAATAGTTGTATATTCCTGAAATATGTTTTGCTTTATTGTGAGTTAGCTCTTTTTCAAACTTGGATGTTTCTTTTGCCGGACCATCTCTCTTGTCTAAACTCAATCTTTGGTTTATTTGAAAGTATTGGAGCCAGTCTGTCAAGTGGCTTTTAATTTCATCATATTTTTTCAGCATTGGCTTTTCTTCAACAAATTCTAGCAGTACTCGATAGGTGGGACATTCCTCTTTCATATTCCTTTTTTTGACTGCTAGGCTTCTGCAGGAGAGGTCCACAAGGGTTCCAAAGAACACTCACTTCCGGGTTTGTGGCATTTGGGAGCCAAAACGTCCAAGTACCAAGACGTTTGGGATCCAAGGTATGACTGTACTGTATTTTTAAAGAAGTGTTACATGGAGGGGGTGAAATATAAGTTGTTTGGGGACAGGTTCTCTTTAGAATTACTTCCAACCATGTTAATGTGCCTAATCCTTGAAATTAGAACCAGAGGGCCTGTTTTCCAGCCCATAATAAAGCTCCATGGACACAGTTTCATTGGTTGTGGCACCAAAGGGTGTGGAAATCTTTAGGTAAACTATGAAATTCACTCCCAAAAGAGGCAGTGATGTCCACCATCTTGGGTGGCTTTAAAAGAGAATTAGGCAAGTTCATGGAGGATAAGGCTATCCATTGTGACTAACTGATGGCTATGTTCTACCCCCACTGTTGAAGGCAGTGTGCTTCTGAGTACCAATTGCAGCCACCGCTGGAAGTGGGGGTGTTGTTGTGCTCAGGTCCTGCCTATGGGCTTCTCCAGTTTAAGATCTTCTTACATTCTCAATAACAGCAGGGCAATAGACCCAGTGTGGGGAACCTTTGGACCTGCAGATGTTGCTGAACTACAACTTCCATAATCCCTTGCCATTGGTTATGCTTGTTGGGGTTAATGGGAGTTGTTCAGCAACATCTGGTGGGCCAGAGGTTCCCCACACCTTCAGTAGGCAGAGCAAAGTCTTGTCATTATACAAGACTATTAGCCAGGCATAGGCAAATTCGACCCTCCAGATGTTTTGGGACTGCAACTCCCATCATCCCTTACCACTGGTCCTGTTAGCTGGGGATGATGGGAGTTGTAGTCCCAAAACATCTGGAGGGCCAATTTTGCCTATGCCTGCTATTAGCTGTAAATAGGATTTACTTTACCTGTGGAGCAACAGGTGGGCATAAGTCATTTTCAGGCCTAAGACGAAGGGCAAGATGGTGCCCCCCTGCCCATTAAGTGTATAGAACTGGAACGGAAGTTCAGTCAGACAAGTTGCCATTTGTTCAAAGAGGTATTTTCACTTAGGCATACCAAAATGTCTGGTGTCTTTCTGGATGTCTAGCAACTTTGACTTAACATTTGATCTCCTTGAAGATACATTTTGAAGCAGGCCTCCTGTTGGAGTTAAGACAGATAGTCTTGCCATAGTTTGGTGTCATCTCTAGAGAGATTTAGAGTTTTGTTTGAGTAATGAATGTGAGGCCTTCCTTTTATGAGTGTACTACTTTCCTATCAGGATCCTGTAATGTTGTGAATGTTGATGCTGAAACTTCACATATTGTACCAATGGTATTAAATATTTGTTTCACATGTATCATTTTATTTATAAGGGGCCACTTTGTTTCTCTTCTTTACCTTGTTTTGTTATCTTTTTGGATTCAGTCACTCTCCACAGTGTTTTGGATTGCTCAGTGCTAAGAGCATCTGCTTCACGTGCAGATGGACCCAGGTTCAATCCCTGGCATTTATTTATAGGGCTGGGAACACTCCTCCCTGTCTAGAACCCTAGAGAGCTGTTGCTAACCAGTGTACAGAATACAAAGCTCAATGGCCTTTTTCTGTATCAGGCCGCATCCTCTATTCCTTCCCACACCCTTTTATTCCCTGACGCAGCTGTAGCACCTCTTGCCTACTTCTGCTGTCTTCTTCTTTCTTCACCTTTGCCTTCTGGGCAACACAACTGGTGGGGAGGGAAGAGGACCACCAGATGCCAGAAGCTGCAGCTGCTGAATTGTCTCCCACTGTGTTGGGAAATTTAAAGAGACAGTGAAGATATCTAGGGCCCAGCAACTCTAGCTAAGCTCTCTTCACTTAAGATTGGCTCTTGTTCTTTTAATGTCCTCAGGGAAAAGGAAGGCTGGATTTCCTTCTACAGACCACTTCTGGACCAGTCTTCTTATTGTGCTCCACTCTTTATTCCTGCCCCCTTCAATCTGGCTTTGCTTACCAGTTTGATCCCTCTCCTCCTACGTATCTCTGCTTCAAACCTATTGGATGGATTCCTAAACTAGCCTCCAGTTTTGGCTCCTTCTTAATGTGTTTCTGGTTTTACTGTTGCTCAGTACCTGTGCCCTGATCCTGCTTGCAATCTTGGCAATGCTGATCCTGCTATTACACGTTGACCAACTATCTGCCACTCAGTTCCTGTTCAGCCTCTCCCAGCATTGAATGAGCTCCTTTAAACATTCCCACATTTCATGGATACTCATTCTCCCATCCATTCTGAACAAAAGAGAAGTCCAAAGAGTTTTTCTTTCTTGAGGAAGAATGGCAGTGGTTGATGTAGGTGCCTTTCTGCACTTTGGGTGACTGGGGTGGTGGGGCAAGCTTGCACTGTTTTGTTTTCTTCTCATTAGATGTAGCAGCCATTCTGTGTTACGCTACACACCATGGTAGCCATTTTGTGTCATGCCATGCTTCCTGTGGCAGCCATTTTGTAACTGACATCCATAGCGCTTTCTCAAGATTCACAAATGTACCAAGTTGCCCAAAATCGTTGGCAGCTCCTGCTGCACAAAATTGACAAGAAACGAGCTTCTGCTCTTGAGTAAAAGTTCTTGTAGGCATTAAAGGGAGTGGTTTGAAAGTGGAGCACACATTCAAGGAAAGCTCAGTAATTCTAAGCACGGTTTATGAGCAGCAGTGACATAAGTCATTTATGGTAATACTTCCTTGAGAGCTTGGCTCAGCACAGGATGTAACAAACCTTTTAAGTACATCATTCATTTTGGGGCCATTAGTATCAAAAGAGCTACTCACAATCTTGACATTAAACATGTACAAGAGCACCCAGCCAAATCCAGAGGATGCCAATCTCCTTTTCACTTCAGTGGGATTCTAGGGAAGCCTTGATGTGCATTTGTATTAAATTGAAATATCAAAACATTTAGTATTTTTTCTTTCTTTTTTACCACATCTATTTCATCTTGGTTCAATCCCCAGCATCTCCAGGTTGGGACTGAGAGAGAACCCTGTCTAAAGTCCTAGAGACCCATGGCCAATCAGTGTATTCAGTACTGAACTAGGTGGATCAATTGTGTTACTCGATATAAGGCAGCTTCTGATGTTCCTATGACATGCCTTAAATCAGTCCCTCTATTCACAATGTTTAGACGAGGAATGATGTTGCTGGTGCAGCCAAAATGGCATCACATACACAGAGGGGTGGGGTGGGGAGACCTGCAGGCTTAGAGGAAGTACACACAAAAAATGTGGGCAGGGGTGGAAAAACCTTTTAAGCCTGAGGGCCACATTCCCTTCCAGGTATGCTTTCAGGGGCCACTTGTCGGTGGTGGGTGGGGCCAGAGCCAAAAGTGAGCACAGTCAGAGGCAAAAGGGGTGTGTGTATCAGATGCGAAGTTTACTGGCAGCCCATTCAGATGGGCAGAGTACAAATAATAAAATATCATTATTATTACCTTTGTACAGTAGGCTAATTTCCACACACACTCGCACACCATCCAAGCAAGCCAGGGACTGTAAGAGTTTATTGGGGTAAAGGCACTCCAGGAGGGTGCAAAGCAGGGCTGGTGAGGGGTGAGGGGTATGAAGGGCCAAACGGGGGCTTCATTTGGCCTGAAGTTCCCCATCCCTGCTTTAGGAGGGAAATCTAAGCGGATGGGGGGAAACCTGCAAAATAGCCTAATGAGGACTAAAGATGCTCCGTGGGCATGGAATTCTGAGGGATTGTTGAGTGTGGGGGGTGTAATGGAGCATCACGGAGGAGGATGTGGGTGGCTGATTGGAGCAGGGTACCAGAGCACACTGTGTTCCAACGTATTTATGCAGGTCCTACTTTTTACATAACTTATTCATAACTATCAGAATGGTAAGTAGTGAGTGCTCTGCTCTAAAACCCTTCCCACCATGCTAGGTAATATTCCTGCCACTCTGTCCACTGGCATTAATACTCCAGACACCTGGTGGAAGGTGCTTATGTTTATGCATAAAGAAGACTATGCTATACAGATTAAATGGATTTAATGAGAACAAAGAGGTAAAAACAAAAAAAAATTGAAGACAAATAACTTGCAGCACTCTTCACCCAGTGTTAACTTCACCCACTACTCTTTCGGTAGCTACTGTATTCATTCAAAGTGCTAGTTTTGACCTAGAGTGCTCAGGACTCCAATATCTTCTGGAACACCTCTTGCAATATGAACCTACCTGGACCCTTTGATCTTCTGAGGCCCTTCTCCAGGTTCCCCCTCTGAGGAAGGCTTGGAGACCAAAAGGTGTTGAGAATGGAGAGGGTCTTTTCAGTTGTGGCTCCACAACTGCGAAACGCTGTCCCTGGTGAGATACACCTGGTGCCTTCACTAACATCTTGGTACCTGGTTAAGGCTTACCTTTTTCCCTAGCTAGGCATTTGATGGACAGGGATTATTTTGGTCTGCTGTTGTTGGACTACAACTCCTACCAGGCACAACCAGCAGGGCCAATGGGCAAGGCTGGTGGGAGTTGTAGACCAACCATCTTTGGAGGGTGCCATGTTGGCTTTGCCTGCAATAGATTGTATGAAAATTAGCCAGTTTCATGGTGGGCTGTTTGCCTGAGCAGAAGAAGCGAGGGTAAGCTACAAATAACATCACCCAAAGTGCAAAGTACCCATCTCCTGGGATGCTAGAACACTGGATTTGTTCATCAGCTGGTAACGCAGTGTTTAAAATATGCATACATCCATGTACTAGTAGTCAAATAAGCTATTTTAAAAAAGCATTAGAGAAAACAAATCCTTTCTGGTTAACATGCTTCACATTTGTCTAATTTATAAAGCAGTATGTCTCCCCCTTGCTTTAGATATTTTTTCCCCCTCATAACCAAATGAATTAACAATGAAACAGCCCCATTGAGCCTGTATCCAACATACTGTGGAGTTTTGTGACAATATTTTGAGCAACTTTGCAGAGAATGATGGAAATGGCAGGTTAGAGATCAAGCACACAAGCAGATAAAGGAATTTCACATACAAAGATGTTATTAGAATTGGGCTAAACACACATAAGCAGAGCTTGCTTCTCTTGGTTATTTGGTTAAATAAAGAAGAATTAATCTGAACCTTAGATCCAAACGTGGGGCAGAATACTCTCCAGTAACAGAGATCCCTGGCAGAGGTTTTAAAATACAAAACATGCAGCAAAGGAAAGCATGGGACTACAGTGGTACCTCAGGTTAAGTACTTAATTTATTCCGGAGATCCGTACTTAACCTGAAACTGTTCTTAACCTGAAGCACCACTTTAGCTAATGGGGCCTGCTGCTGCTGCCACTGCGCCACCACTGCACTATTTCTGTTCTCATCCTGAAGCAAAGTTCTTAACCTGAGGTACTATTTCTGGGTTAACAGAGTCTGTAACCTGAAGCATATGTAACCCAAGGTACCACTGTATAGGCTGTTAGACCTGTTAAATGTTCCACTTTAAGTCACTTAACAATGCTTCCCCTTTCTACAGAAAAAAACACAGTTTGGTAAGTTAAAATTGTTCTTAATTACAAACTTTTCAAAGGTCAGATTCATGCATTTTTCCATACAGCAGCAAGAAAATACAGACAGAAATATTGTGTTGTAGAATATGGTGAAAAGCTTCTGAACATGTGGTCTGAGATTATAGCAATCAAGCTCACACATCATATCTGCTTGGGTTCACATGGTGGAAAAGAGTGAACAAGAAAACCTGACTTACTTACTTCCCAGGTGAGAGGATGTGACCTAGTTAAGTCTAGGAGAATAGCTTACTCTATGGTCTTAACTCCTTCATGTATTAACTAGAACTAAGCATGTTGGTTAAAATGGTGTTGAATTTCCCACAACTACTCCTTTCAACCTCCACAGAATCCTCCACTTAGGTCCTACCCATTTCCATTGACACAACTAGATGAATGCTCAAGAATGGGCCATGCTGAACAGAATAAACACCTTTCTCCCTCCTTGTTATAATACTACCAGGTATGTGTGGAGCCTGTACTGGGCATAGCGCACAATCCAAGATGGAAGCACACATTAGGACAGAATTAAAGGAACATGTGGCCCTCTAGATGTTGTTGGGCTCCAACTCCTGTCAACCCCAGGCATCATGGCCAAGGGTCAAGGATGATGCAAGTTGTAGTTCAGGAATCATAGAATCATAGAATCATAGAGTTGGAAGAGACCACAAGGGCCATCGAGTCCAACCCCCTGCCAAGCAGGAAACACCATCAGAGCACTCCTGACATATGGTTGTCAAGCCTCTGCTTAAAGACCTCCAAAGAAGGAGACTCCACCACACTCCTTGGCAGCAAATTCCACTGTCGAACAGCTCTTACTGTCAGGAAGTTCTTCCTAATGTTTAGGTGGAATCTTCTTTCTTGTAGTTTGGATCCATTGCTCCGTGTCCGCTTCTCTGGAGCAGCAGAAAACAACCTTTCTCCCTCCTCTATGTGACATCCTTTTATATATTTGAACATGGCTATCATATCACCCCTTAACCTCCTCTTCTCCAGGCTAAACATGCCCAGCTCCCTTAGCCGTTCCTCATAAGGCATCGTTTCCAGGCCTTTGACCATTTTGGTTGCCCTCCTCTGGACACGTTCCAGTTTGTCAGTGTCCTTCTTGAACTGTGGTGCCCAGAACGGGACACAGTACTCCAGGTGAGGTCTGACCAGAGCAGAATACAGTGGCACTATTACTTCCCTTGATCTAGATGCTATACTCCTATTGATGCAGCCCAGAATTGCATTGGCTTTTTTAGCTGCCGCGTCACACTGTTGGCTAATGTCAAGTTTGTGGTCAACCAAGACTCCTAGATCCTTTTCACATGTACTGCTCTCAAGCCAGGTGTCACCCATCTTGTATTTGTGCCTCTCATTTTTTTTGCCCAAGTGCAATAATTTACATTTCTCCCTGTTAAAATTCATCTTGTTTGTTTTTGCCCAGTTCTCTAATCTGTCAAGGTCGTTTTGAAGTGTGATCCTGTCCTCTGGGGTGTTAGCCACCCCTCCCAGTTTGGTGTCATCTGCAAATTTGATCAGGATGCCCTTGAGTCCATCATCCAAGTCGTTGAGAAAGATGTTGAATAAGACCGGGCCCAAGACAGAACCCTGTGGCACCCCACTAGTCACTCTTCTCCAGGATGAAGAGGAACCATTGATGAGCACCCTTTGGGTTCGGTCAGTCAGCCAGTTACAAATCCACTGAGTGGTCGCATAGTCAAGACCGCATTTTACCAGCTTCTTTACAAGAATATCATGGGGCACCTTGTCAAATGCCTTGCTGAAATCAAGGTAGGCTACATCCACTGCGTTCCCTTCATCTACCAGGCTTGCAATTCTGTCAAAAAACGAGATCAGGTTAGTCTGACATGACTTATTTTTCAGAAATCCATGCTGACTATTGGTGATCACAGCATTCCTTTCTAGGTGCTCACAGACTGTTTGCTTAATGATCTGCTCCAGAATCTTCCCTGGTATTGATGTCAGACTGACTGGGCGGTAATTATTTGGGTCCTCTCTTTTCCCCTTTTTGAAAATAGGGACAACATTTGCCCTCCTCCAGTCTGCCGGGACTTCGCCTGTTCTCCAGGAATTCTCAAAGATGACTGCCAGTGGTTCTGAAATTGCATCTGCCAGTTCTTTTTCCAGGGGGCCAGAGGTTACCAAGTCTGCAACAGGACATGTGTGCCATCACCTTAACTTTGGCAATGAATGCACAAGGCAGCTGAATAGGCAGCAATACACAAAGACCTGGCTTTTTTTCGTTGGGACATTTGACAGGATAGCTATAATTACATGTGATTTCCGGCCATCCTCCAAGTAACCAAAGGCAGAATGCATGAGGAATATTCTATTTTATCTTAAGAACTCTGTGAAGTAGATTAAGCTAAGAGAGAATAGGGCCGACTCTACCATTAGGCAACAGAGTTATGTGTCATGCAGTTTACCTTACACCCCTTAGGATACCTTGCTGCCCTCTGGTACAGTGAAGTACTTTGACCCAGGAACAGCATTGAAGTAAAATTCATCTATCACTCTGCTCAGCTTCTGTCCATGTAATGTGGGAGACATAATTTTGTCCTTTGTCTCAGGCAACAAAATTTATTGAGCCAGTCTTGAGAAAGTGGCAAGCACAAGGTACCCCATGAATAAAGATGGAGAATGTTGCACTTGGACCAGGGAGATACAGGTTCAAATCCCAAGTTTGTTATCTTCACTCCCCCACCCCCATTGTTGTTTTCTTCCATTCTTTTGGTTTGTTCCCAAACGGTAGTCTGTGGACTGCCAGTGGTCCATGGCATGCCTGTGGATTTGTGGCAGAAGTTGGGAGAAGGCACATCTATCACATTAAATATTCATATTGAATTTTAATTGCTTCTTTTATTTCTTATGTTGCATTTTATTGTTTTACGCTTGGAATTCCATGGAATATTATAAAACACAGTGTAAGAAATAAAAGAAGCAATAAAAATACAACCAAAAATTATACATCGTCTACCACAGCTCATGATATTTGCCACAATGAGCGAAAAACCCATTAAGTGGTATGCCAAGACCCTCAGCAATTTACTAGTTGTGGGGAAAAGGTTTGGGAATCAATCCACATTTGAAGTACATCCAATGTATATTTAAAACATATGACATTCCCCCAGAGAATCAGTGGGAACCACTGTTTGTTAAGGGTGCTGGCAATTGTAGCTCTGTGAGGGCTACAGATCCCAGAATTCTCTGGGGGAATCCATGTGCTTTAAATGTGGATTGGATGTGCTTTAAAGATCAATGCTGAAATAGACACTTCTTGCCTCACAGCTCAATCTCTACTTTTTTTTCCATTTATTACCTTTTGATAGAAGGTTAGTCATGGACTCCAACACACTTTAGATAATGGCCTTTTGTAACTCTGGAAGCCAGTACTTACAGGGTTTAAAGCTGCCCTTTTCTTGTTTTGTACATGATTAAATCATTGAAGGACAGATCTGACTAGGAAACAACTCTGGGTGCATTTATATTTTGCTTGTGAATTTCCTGTCTGCTATGTTCTCTTGCAGAGATCAGCACATGGATACAATACCCATTAACGGCGGGGGGGGGGGGAGTCATCCAACCATGACAGAAAGAAATATGATAAAGACAAAACACATTTGCAGAAGGGGAAAAAATTGAAGCCCATCCGAAAGAATAGATGCCTCTCTAAATCATGACCAATGAGTGTAATTAGAATAATAAGCGCATCTTATCTGTGGCAGAGCCGTTCATCACAAACCCTTCCATAGATAACAAGTTGCTTATTCTTCCTGCCCTCCCTTCATGCGGAGAATCCCAAAAACAAATTTCAGTTTTCTAGCCAAGTTGACGTGAAAATGGCTGCCAAGGCCGACAGTGTAAATCCAATCCATCTCTCAAAGGGAAAGTCATGTTTATCAAATTAAATGAGAGTGAAGAAAGAGAGAGGGAGAATGAGAAACCAGCTTTTGTGTTCTGCTAATAGGATACATAATGCGTATCATATGCATATAGCCAGGGAGGCCAAGAGTGTAAAGAAAATGTTAGTGGTCCTGGCACACTGAGAGTGTTTTTGCACTTGGCAGTTCGTCCCATCCCTGGGTTACTGCTGGGCGTGCTTCTGCCGCTGGAAGCAGCAGGAATGGGAAGACTTTGGCCCTCAAGATGTTGCTGGACTCCAACTCCCATCAGCCCCAGCCAGCATGACAGATGGTCAGAGACGGTGGGGGTTGTAGTCCAACAACATCTGGAGGTCCCAAAGCTTCCCATCCTTGCTTGGGCTTCGATTGTGTTGTTGTTGTTTAGTTGTTTAGTCCAGTGGCGTAGCGTGGGTTGTCAGCACCCGGGGCAAGGCAAGTAATTTGTGCCCCCTAACCCGTGGATTTGCGCCCCCTAACCCTAACCCCCAGATGTTGCGCCCGGTGCGGCCGGCCCCCCTGCACCCCCCACGCTACGCCACTGGTTTAGTCGTGTCCGACTCTTCGTGACCCCATGGACCAGAGCACGCCAGGCACTCCTGTCTTCCACTGCCTCCCGCAGTTTGGTCAAACTCATGCTGGTAGCTTCAAGGACACTATCCAACCATCTCGTCCTCTGTCGTCCCCTTCTCCTTGTGCCCTCCATCTTTCCCAACATCAGGGTCTTTTCTAGGGAGTCTTCTCTTCTCATGAGGTGGCCAAAGTATTGGAGCCTTAGCTTCAGGATCTGTCCTTCCAGTGAGCACTCAGGGCTGATTTACTTAAAAATGGAGGGCTTCGATTAACTCAGCATTAAATTACTTCTGGGATGTATGCAGTGTGTGAGTCCTCTATTTCTGTCTCCCCTCTGCACTTTGCCGGTGTGGGGGACTCCCTGGTCCTGAATGGGGTCCTCCCCTCCTGCGCAACCCAAAATTGGCTCTGGAGGATTGAGAGAACACCCCCCCCAAAAAAAAAACACGTTGGGGGGAAGCTGCAATGCTTGCACATATGGAACGCTCACCACAGGCCAATGCTGCATGCTACCCATAGAGCACAGTGATGCAGCAAGTACAATAATTCCCTCTACAATTTCCTTCCATGGCAATGAGAATAAATACAGATATAATAACTGTATAAGCTTAGTCTACATCGCAGGGTTGTTGTGGGAATTAAATGAAGATGGGAGCAACTTCTGTACACCACAGTGAGCTCCTTGGAGAAAAAGCCTCAGGCAATTTCACTCTCTGTGAAATATTTGGAAGCAATTCATATTTATGCAGAGGTGGGTGGGGAGGAATCTAGCCTGCTGCTAATTTCCTGTCTGAGTGGTGCAAAGATGTCTTTGTTTGAATGACAGTCGAAATTAAGCTGTAAGCAATTTTTTACAAGCAAGAGCCCACAGGGGAAGAACTACTTTGGTATGCTAAGCCATGCTGGTCTTGATCAATGCCTAGCAAACTGATCAATTGAACTGAAGCAGTCAGCACCCCTTGAATGTCCCAGAAATCTGAGGAAAGCATGGACACCCGCTGCCTAGGGGCAAGCTTATTCCACATGCAAAACTAATCCGCTAATTGCTTTCACCAAAATGGAGGGGAGAATGTTAGCATAGCTTTGTGACAGTAATTGAACCTAACCGCTAGTCATGATATAGGGTGAAAATTCCCCCCCCCCCCCACTTACTATATATATACAGGGGCAGTGGGAACAGCCTTTAGAAAATGTATTGTTCTATAAAATTAATGTGCAACATAATAGATGGCCAAGAAGTTAAACTGGGCAACTGTAAAGGATTACAACGCTAGTCAAATTTAATATCAAAACCAGTAATTAATTTCTTTTCAAGTGACAGTCTCTAGGAAGCATGTAAATTTCTGCACATAGCTCTCCAGGCAGGCTAACATTAGTATGTTAATCACGCTAAGTACTTCATGGATTTTTGTCCCTAAACAAATATTTCAGGTGAACTTCTTTTGGCTATTGGGATTTTTTAATTTATTTTTAAATATTTACTTAGCAACTGAAATTAAAATGGCATTCTTTTACAGATTTGTTTACTAAATAAGTCAAATCTACAGATTCCACTGATTTAAGGCAGTAGAACGTCATCTGATCCCCCCCCCCCAAAAAAATTCCTGTATCACAGACCTCCAGCAGTCTATACCCTTCCAACGCGGCATAATATCTCAAACTGATCAAGCTTATTGTTTTGCAAAAGTTTAGAGGAGGACCTGAGGTGGATTAAAATGAAGTGAGGTGGTGAAGCTAGCAAGAGGTCATCATCTCTGGGTGTCTATTGCATTCACACATCACGGTAAGCCAGCCTTTCCCAACTTGTTGCCCTCCATATGTTTTGGATGACAGCTACTAGTATCTCTGACCATTGACCATGCTCACTCTCACAAGATGTAGCGATGTCCCCTAACCTGGGTGGCTTTAAAGGAGAATTAAGCTAGCCATGATGGGTACGTTCTCCCTCCACAGTCAAAGGCAGTATGCCTCTGAAGACCAGTTGCTGGGAGTCCCACGTAGTGAGAGTGCTGCTGCATTCAGGTCCTGTTTGTGAAATTCTCTTTCTTCAAAATTTTTTATTCATTTTATAACACAAATAAAAAACACAAACAGAAAAGACAAACTAATTCTTGTCCTATCCTTATTTTTCTCAACATTGTTAAGTGGGCTTCCCCAAGTCCCACCTATCTGATTTTCATTTTCATTCATCTTTAGCAGTTTACATATATCATAATTTCTAACCATCTTTTTTTTTTATCACACTTAAAATAACTTCACATTTTATCTCTTACAAATAATACTATTTTAAAATACCCTATCTTCTACTTCTAACCCTACAGCCTATATCCACTTCCAAAGCTATTCTAAGATTTAAATATCAACGTATTTTTTCAAATATTCCTTAATGTGAAATTCTCATAGGCATCTAGTTGACCCCTGTGAGAACAGGATGCTGGACTAGATGGTCTTTTGACCTGATCCAGGAGAGTTATTCTTATGTACTCATAGGACAGCCACAGAGATGGTAGCAGTCAAGGTTTTCAAAAAGATTTGATAATCCAGATGAGTCCAATGCAGATCTGTTCTGGTGTTGCCCAGAGCTCTCTGTATAACCTTGTTTAAACTCTTTGCTTAAAAAAAAATGCAGACTTCTTTATTTGACTATTTTTCTTTTTTTAAAAAAAACATAGTACATTGGCACTTTCTCCACAAGGCTACTTTTGCAGTCGCTTTGTCCTTAATGCTCTTTGACTTTGCTGTCCAAGCCTTATCAACGCCCAGCCCACTTTGCCATTTGCTGAAAAGGTCAAGTTCCAAAGTTCTTTTGCACACACTGCTTCCCATAGAAGGAAGGCAGATGGAAAGAGCTCCAGGGGATTTTGTGCTGGAGAAGAACCACCTTGAATCACTGCTCAGGAAGGGATGCAGCTTGACTCCACGAAATATGGGTGACAGTTGCAAGGAACAATTCTGTAAACCCCACGCTTACCCTGATTGCATGATAAATGATTGGGGACCTTTTAATAATAATAATAATAAATTTTATTTATATCCCGCCCTCCCCAGCCGAAGCCGGGCTCAGGGCGGCTAACAACAATAAAACAGTACAAAAGTACAGCATAAAAAACACTCTAAAATCATTCATTATAAAATTAATTAATTCAAGCCACTGGCACCCATTGGGCCAGAGCTCCGCGAAGATTGCTGAGGGAGGGAGTCAGGCTGTGCCCTGGCCAAAGGCCTGGTGGAACAGCTCTGTCTTACAGGCCCTGCGGAAAGATGTCAAGTCCCGCAGGGCCCTGGTCTCTTGTGACAGAGTGTTTAGTTGGTGAAATGTTTTTAAATGGGTTGATCTAACTGATGGATATTTTAAATGTTGCGTCCCTATCTCAAAAGCTCTTCTTCTTCTTCTTCTTCTTCTTCTTCTTCTTCTTCTTCTTCTTCTTCTCTTCGGCGATCACTTGTAGCCAAGTAAGATTGTCTTCCATAAACACGGTTTTAACAATGAGTCCGTAAGTGACTGTGGAGGCCAATTCTGGATCCACACGTCCTTCCACAGTGGGGACATTGGTTTCTGGGCAGGAGTTGATCACGGTGTGGATTTGCCAAGCGTGCCTTCCTTTTAGCACTTTTCTCCCTTGCGTCCTGAGTTCGAGTGTCTTCAAAGCCCATGACACCTTTGGTAAAGGCTGTTCTCCAACTGGAGCGCTCACAGACCAGTGTTTCCCAGTTGTCAGTGTTTATGCACATGCTATAGCACAGCCGCAGCTCTGAAAGATAAGCAAGAGGATTCTGCTCATTGCCAAACTAATTGCCACCCTTCACCATAAGGTCCCAGGGCAGGTTACAACAATATATATATAAAATACAAATTTGAAATCATGCTAAGCAATTTGACTAAGGGCAGATCCACACCATGCAATTAAAGCACATTTAATGTACACTGAAAGCATATAACTATAGCTTTCCCCACAAAAAACTACAATTCCCAGCACCCTTAGCAAACATATCCTCTGCCACTGAACTTGATGGATTAATGCATTAATTAATTATAACTCAGATAATTAATTGATCAGCATTTTGGGTTGCAGCCCAGATTTCATGTCCGTGCATGTTGACCTTGAGTCTTCTTCTTGTTGTTGTTTTTGCTGTTATCATGCAGAAGTTTATAGGCTGAGCCCAGTCCTAGTTCCTTGAGATTCCTTGATGCAAGGATCAAGGCAGCCAGAATGCTCCAATTCTAAGCTCTAACAAGCTACAGTTCCCAGGATTCCTTGGGAAGAAATCATGTAGCTTTTGATGTATGGCATGCACACAGCCTTAAATATCAGATGTGCTGAGCAAGGCCAACCTTGTTCAGGACTTGTGTGGGACTAGGAGATGGATATCAAGGGGGGAAACTGCCTTTGAAGGAACTTGCTGCTTTCAAGTGTCAGATATGCTAAGATACATGTCCCCGTCCCCAACTCTGATTACCCTTTCTTCCCTTCCATTCTAATAAGATAATTTGTTTCTATATCTTTTTCCTCAAAGCTGAGCTTAAGAAAAGAGTACAACTATAATTCAGCCAAAGTTAAACACCTCTTAAGTAATTTCAGTAAGTGCTTTAAATCCTTCCTGCTGAAATGGATTCATGCCCAGGCTTCATGTATGTCCTTATTTAATATATATATTTTTATTAAAGATTTCTTGGTTTACAAAAGTATGTGCAATGTCTTTTTTTTCCCCAAGTAACATTTTCTGCAGGTCAGTTTAATTTGTTGAAATGTTAGTGTTTTAAGAGGGCTTCCTTTCTTCTTCATGTTTATCAGAACAGAATCAAAGCTTCTGAAATAACAGTCTTAGCTGATGTATTAATACAATACTACTTCCCATTTTGGGACGCGGGTAGCGCTGTGGGTTAAACCACAGAGCCTAGGACTTGCCAATCAGAAGGCTGGCAGGGTGAGCTCCCATTGCTCGGTCCCTGCTCCTGCCAACCTAGCAGTTCGAAAGCACATCAAAGTGCAAGTAGATAAATAGGTACCGTTCTGGCGGGAAGGTAAACGGCGTTTCCATGCACTGCTCTGGTTTGCCAGAAGCAGCTTAGTCATGCTGGCCACATGACCTGGAAGCTGTACGCCGGCTCCCTTGGCCAATAAAGCAGGATGAGCTCCGCAACCCCAGAGTCAGCCACGACTGGACCTAATGGTCAGGGGTCCCTTTACCTTTACCTTACTTCCTATTTTATTACCCCCATGATCTCATTTTCACCTCTGCCTCAGTTCTCCCTCTGATGTAGCTGCAATTGCAGGATACCATCTTCTTCAGAAATTTTCAATGCACGTCTGGTGATGTCGTTAGAAGGCATCCTATTTCAGCAGAATTAGCATCATTGGTTGAATGCTAAAGAGGCTCTTTGCTAAAGGGGAAGGGCAGTACCTCTAGTGGGGGGGGCATGTTGTGCTCCTTCTGGGGTAGTTTGCCCACCTATGTTCCCCATCCTGCACTCAGCTCTCACCTGCGACTCCTAGAAGCTATCCATATGCAGCAGCGGCCACACCCTGGGGTCAGCTTTGACAGGCCAGCTAAACCAGGTGAGGGTAGCCAATGGGTCTCAAACTCTCAGTGAATTAGGGACTTCTTCTGCATGCAAAGACAGACTCTGTGCAATTGAGCAGATGAGACCAATAGTGGGTCCAATGGTCAAGGCAGTTTCTGCACAGGAAGTGAGGGACAGGTGGGACTCATCAACCTGGGAAGGTAACCCATCTAGGAACAGGACATTTCTGATCCTAAACCTCCACTGCCTTGCAGGATATCTTCAGGGAGTGGGGAAAGCTAAGGCGTAAACTACAGAAATCTGGAGTGGAGTCCTAATACAGTTAGATGGCACCTTATATGCCTCCTTTGAAGGGCAGTCTGGTTCAAGTATGGTTTCAACAAGGGCAAACAGGGCCTTTGAAGTTTCCTAACAGCAGTCAGCACCTGAACAGCAAATTGAACAAACCCGCTACAGGCCTGAAATAGCATTTTTTTCCCCACCCCTCTGACCAATTCGATCCATTCTTCTTCCTTAAAGAAGGATGTACATGATTACTGCTCTAATTTCTCCAATCACTTGCAAAGTTCCTTGCATTCTTTCTTGTATTCACTGGTAATGTTTCTTTATAAACATTTATAAATTGCCACTCTGCTATAAATCACTCGAGGCAATGCACAGTATGTGAAAATCACTTACAGTTTACAATTCTTAATTATTTTTTTAAAAAGAAATCCCGGTAATACAACAACCTGCAGTGACTGAAAGAGAAGTTGCAATTAAACAATCTCCGTTAGGTACTGCCAAAGGCCTGTTGGACAGATTTTCATTTTTCTAAAACTCAAGATAAATACAGATGCCCATATAAATCAGGGTCCACTGCATCTCTCCCCAATGGCTTGAGCCTGTCTTCTGTTCCATCTGCCATTGCAATGTGTTTGAAAAGCATAGTGACCAATGCATGGAAAGCAGATTTGTACTTCTGTTGTGCCCCTCCTTTGATACTTCAGGCAAGCTGTCTATTCTTTATATTTTTTAAATTGTCATATGCAAATTTATTAAATTAAATGTAGATCAATCTCTCACCTTTCAATTTTATTTAAAGCAGAATCAATTTCTGAGACATTGGAAGATTGCTCTGGGAAGGAAGGGAAGTGAGTTAGTGGTTTCACCCTTTCCCAGCCCAAACAAGAGGAATGTGTTTCCCCTGAGCTTGATCTACATTAGAAAGTTATACACCTGACCCAAACACAGTGAATGCGCTTCCTCAATAGACTTACTACTAAGATTATATCTGCCTACAGTCCTTGTTTAGCAATGAAGTAGCAAGGTAAGCTTATTGAGGAAGAGTATTCTGTATTTGTGGTTCTAGCATAGAAACACCCCTTCACGAAGATTTGGTTACAGGTGGAATGTGAAGCAGTGCATTTCTCATTTATTGTACCGTTCTCGTTTATTGAATGGGCTGAGGTTTGCATAACAAATATGGGAAGTAAGGGTAGTGATCAGCTAAGTTTTACCCAGAGTAGACACATTGAAATCAATGGACATGAATTAACTTACTTGAATACCAGCCATTGGCTCTATTATTCCCATTAAACAAATGAGAAACTAAGGCAGAACAAGAGCAATATGTCCAGGGCAGAAGTTGAAGAAAAGCCAGGAGTGGCCAGGAAATCTCTTAGGGCGGGGGTAGCCCTCTGGATGTTGTTGGATTACAACTTCCATCATCCCTGACTGTTGTCTGTGCTGGCTTGTAGTCCAACAAAATTTGAAGGTCACCATGTTGTCTAGCCCTGTCAAGGTTTGTATATTTTAAAAAATGAAATCATAGGGCTGGAGGAAAACCCAGTGATCTCCCAATACCTTTTCAAGCGAATGAAATGAGAGATAAATGACATGTTACTCTGTGTTCCAGTTGCAGTTTGGGGTCTGGAAGCCTCCAGTTAACTTTGATCATGGGACAGTTCTGAAGTAACTGGCCTGGATGGGTTAAGCAAACATCAAATCTTTTATGCAAAGACTAATTGAATGCACCTGGCAAAGGACAAAGAAGGAGCAGATTGCTTGTCAGTGAGCATTAAACATCACTGCATGTACCAGCCAAGGGAGGCTTTGCACAACCCTTTAAGCAGTAAGGGCAGATGAGTTTCAGGAATCTCAGTGGCCACCAGCATCACTGGCCATAGGTGTTGCCATGGAATGCATGGTCCTCAAGGACCCATCCTTCAATCTGTCAAGCTCCAGACCCCACAGGCTGTGGAGAAGCTGAATGAGGGCCGAGGTGGACTGGCATCTATCTTGTCCCTGCTTGGGGCTTGTTTGCTCAAGCAAACTGTCAGGGCTGGGACCTGGGCAACCATCTGGAGCAAGTCAAGAGTGGAGAACTGGGAGTTGGGAGGCAAAGAACAATCCGGTGGTCACTATTTTTGGATGGATTCAAATGTGTACTGGCAAATTCCCATCATCCCTGACCACTGGTCCTACTAGCTAGGGATCATGGGAGTTGTAAGCCAAAAAACATCTGGAGGGCTGATGCAACTGCTCTTATGCAACAGACCCACAGTGGAGCTCTCCATGGTCAAAGGTTGTAATACTTCTCAATAACAGTTGGTGGGGAGTGTGCTCTTGTGCTCAGCTCCAGCTTGCGGGTTTCCCACAGACATTTGGTTGGTCACTGTGAGAACAGGTTGCTGAACTAGATATGTTACTGGCCTGATCCAGCAGGCTCTTCTTATGTTCTTATATAACCCACATTCCTCCCCAAATTGCATGTAGTAAACCTTCACCCATGACCCAAGCACAAGAGCATTCTCCAGTGCTTTCCAGAAACTAGCATTCAGGAGTATTGAGGCTTCTGATCATGGAGGTAGAGCATAGTCATCATAGCTAGTATTAATTGATAGCCTTATGTTTCATCAGTTTGTCCAACGCTCTATTAAAGCCATCCCAGTTGGTGACCATCCTGTGAGAGTCAGATCCATTGTTCAGCTATGCAGGCCGTGAAGAAGGACTTTCTTTTATCTGTCCTGAGTCTTTGGACATTCATCTTCATTGAATGTCCATGAGCTTTCGTGCTGCAAGAGAGGGGGGACGACTGTACTCTGTCCACTTCCTCTGCACCGTGCAGAATTTTATGAACTTTTATCATGTCCCTCTCCTTTTCTCTAAACTAAAAAGTCCCAAATGCAGCAGCCTTTCCTCATAGGGGAGCTGCTCTATCCCCTTGACCTCCCGGAAGAACAAGTCAAGAGGAAAGATGGGACAGTGATACCAGGGGGGAAAGGATGTTAGAACTCAAGTAGACCTTGATGCTCAAAGAAAGACCCACTGAGAAACCTGGGCAAGAGTGATATCATTTCTCCTGGCTCAGGCTCCTTGGTTCCCACTTGATGGCCACCTATGGCTTAGCTCTGCCTTTAGCTCAAAGCTTGGAGTCGTTGATGCAACAGGCTGTTCTCTTTTGATGTCCTTCTTCCAAGTCTCCCTACATGTCTTTTGCCATTCTACCAATTGGCATCTCTTAAATGGCAGTCCCTCATGACAGCCTTCTGGAGATCTTTTGGCTCCTCCAAAAGAACCATCACAGTTCATTGATGATAATTGCATTCTGCCTGTTTCCTTCCTTGCTTGCTCTCTATCTGTTCCATCTCCAATGTCTCAAGTTGAATATTCAAAAGTATTGATTTTCTCCAGGCCACTGACATTTTCAGCGCAATCCAGATTGTTTTATCCCTAGCAGGCTGACAACGTGGTTGCCACTGCAGAAAATGATGTCATCTGCGTATTAGGGACACTGTGCACTCAATTCAGCATTTTTACAGTTTCTGCAGTAACTGAGAGGATTATCTAGAGATGTCATGTCAGGGCTAGTTCAAATATAATCAGGAACAGGTCACGCCACACTAGACTTTCAATCATCACAGCATTGTATCATAATGCATTTGGCAACCGGCTTCCTCTTAACAATATCACCTATACCCTATAGCTGAAAAGCCAAGGGACACACACAAAATGGTGGGGACCAGTCCTACCATCAGGCAAAGTGAGCCAGCTTCCTCCCTGCTGAGGGCAGGGAGTAACAGCAAGGTGGCAGAAGAGAAAGGTGTTTGTGGCATGTGGTCAACCCTTTGCACTCTAAACAAGCCTGCTGCTTTGGGAACAATGGAGGGTGTTGTTCCATTACCACTGCAATGGGGCAGAGACTCAACTGCTAGTCTTCTGAGCTTTGTACACAACTGACTCTCTCTGTCTTTTTCAACCTTAGGTCCCCAAATGTTGTTGGACTACAAATATCGTCCCTAGCTAGCAGGACCAGTGGCCAGGGATGATGGGAGTTGTAGTCCAACAATATCTGTGGACCCAAGGTTGAAAAGGGCTGGAGCGGGGAAGAAAGAAGAGAGAGGAAACATTCCACACAGTGCTTCACCTCAGGTGACTGAACCTAGTGGGTGCCTTCAGATATGTATCATAGATTAGTTGGCTCTTAATCTCGGGGCAAAAAGATTCCTGCATTGCAGGGGGTTGGAGTAGATGACCCTCATGGTCCCTTCCAACTCTACAATTCTATGAGTAGGCACCCATAATACTTACCAAGAATTTTCAGATCGTTGAGGCCTGAGGCCACCTAGCAAGTTCACGGCAGAGGTGAGATTTTAATGAAGTACTTTCTGGTTCAGCTTGGCTGCTGTGCTAAATAATTTCTAGGATCTCATCGTACACGTAAACACTACAGCCTCAGTTCATTGACTCTAGTCAATCAGGCAATTAGATATGTTACTGATAGCTTAATACCTTGATGGTACAGTGTTAATTCCCCGTAGCCCAGTTTTTTGGTTTTTTTTAATGAAATATCCCAACCTGCCTCATTCTGGGGTTTCTTTCTATCACACCACCGGCTTCCTTCCCATTCTCAGCAGGGTCCTGTGGTCTTGACAGCTGCCAGTTCCCCCCGTCCTCTTAACACTGGGTTTTCTGAATTGGATTGAATTGGATTTTTATCTGAAGTAATTGTGAAGCACTTGAAGAGCTTTCCATCAGCCACAGAATAAATAAAAATGGATTGGAATAGATTGGATTACTGCTGCTTCATCCGCTCCCTTCTTTCTGGTTCTGACAGGCTCCTACACCCACACATGTGCTCCGTGCTCAGAGTTGCTTACAGCTCGTTGTCTTGCAGGCCTGGTCAACACACGCAGCAGGATGAGGTGGCGGAATGAACTGAATTTTTTCTTTGGCTTATGATTGCATTTTTGAAGGCTCTCCTGGGCTATAGAGCCCTCCAAGAATAGAGGAGGAGGAGGATGGACGAACAGTAAGGGAAGTTCTTATGCCACCACATGATATCCTGAGCTTGCAGGGCTGGTTGTGAGGACGTTCCACCTCATAAGGATCCACCTTAGCCTCATGACACCTGTCCAAGCATGTAGAAGCCTACCCCTTTGGTACTTTGCCTTCCCCTACACCTGACTAAACTACCCTCCTTTTACACCTCACCCATCCCCTCACCTCTCCCCTCCCAGCTTGCCCCCAAGATCCCTGTGAAACGCCTCTCCCCACCTTCCTTAAACAGCTTGCCTGGGCTGCCCGCCACCCTGTCGTCATGCAGACTGCAGCATGATGGCAGACTTACATGTCTGTCTGTCTGTCGCGCTCTCTCTCTCTGTGTATATATATATTGCTTTCAACTACTCTTTGTGCACCACACCAGCCTTTCAAGTTCATGTTCCACTATTATTATTTTTATTATTGTTATTATTATTATTATTATTACTACTACTACTACTATTACTACTACTATTACTATTATTATTATTACTATTAATACACCACTGCTAGGTCGCTCATGGGAGAGCTGAGAATCACTTTTTAAAAAGGATCCCCCTGCCTGCAAATGAATCAGTCAAGGAACTCAGCCAATTGTTCATTTATTTCAAATGTGTTTTAATTGCTCGGAATCACAAAGGAGTTCCGGAGGGAGGAAAGAGCAAGCACGTGAATGTGAGTCACCACTTCCCAGCGACTTCCTTTATTTCTTCTCTCTCTCTTTCTCCACCCTCCCCCCACCATTCAAAGCAGTAGTACACAGAAGTGGGAAGACAAAAGGAAAGGAAAGCAGAGGAGATACTGTGCTGCAAGTTGCAGGCCCCCAGAACAAATAGGAAACAATGCGTTTGAGAAAAGATGGGTTCTGAGAATGCCAGCATACCTACCTGCTCAAACTGCAGCAATTTACACCCACATTGAACATTCCTTTCTTACTGCTGGTATTATCACTTCAACGGGGAACAAAACTATTTCTTTTTCTCTCTGTTTTATCCCAGGCTGCAAAGAAAAGTTTTGTCTTGCTGGTATTTCCCTGCATCGAGTCGGGCCAGGATTACCCACAAAGGCCTTTCTCCCCAGAACAGTAGCCACACACACCTCTGAATTGCTTTGATTTATTTTATGTATGTAAAAACATTCATATACAGCTCTCCTTCCTGTTAGGTTTTCTGGGTGGTGTACAACCAATTAGGTTGCAATACAAAAAAGCAGTAGTAAAAGAGAGACCGCTGTGATGGACCATAAACTAAGTGCTGCTGCCCCTGCTTGTTCCACTTGCCTGGGTGGAATGTGTCACTGAACTGTGATATTACTTGTTTACATTAATTAATTAATGATAGTGTCTCCAGCTTGCCTGGGTGGAGAGAGAGGTGCGTGGAAATCTCTTGACTTTTGCGTAGCTGGAATGCAGCAGACTGTGCATAGGTAAGAATCACATTCATTGCTCTATGCCATGGGTAGGCAAACTAAGGCCCAGGGGCCGGATCCGGCCCAATCGCCTTCTAAATCTGGCCTGCGGATGGTCCGGGAATCAGCATGTTTTTACATGAGTAGAATGTGTCCTTTTATTTAAAATGCATCTCTGGGTTATTTGTTGGGCATAGGAATTCGTTCATTTCCCCCCTCCAAAATATAGTCTCCAAACAAGGTCTGAAGGACAGTGGACCAGCCCCCTGCTGAAAAAGTTTGCTGACCCCTGCTCTATGCCTTGCTGCCTCTGATCCCAACCACCATTGTCACATGGTTTCCAAAAGGTTCCTCATGTGCATTATGGGTTTAATGTTGAGTATAAACATAAAGCTAGCTGTCAGAACACCAAGGCAGGAGAGATCGTATTGATCAACAAGGAAGTGCTGTATATCCACTTCCACCAAAAAGTGATGTCGCCATACTTGTTTTGTGGACACAACTAATCACCTGTTGCATTTTTGCTCGCACTACAGCTGTTAAGAACAACAGTGTCAAATTTCTTGCAACATAAAGAACAAAAGGCAAGCATTTACTGTGTTAAATGTGGCCTAAGTGTTTGTGAATCAGATGCATAAAATGTTATCCTTAGTTGGCATATACAGTGGTACCTCGGGTTAAGTACGTAATTCGTTCCGGAGGTCCGTTCTTAACCTGAAAGTGTTCTTATCCTGAAGCACCACTTTAGCTAATGGGGCCTCCTGCTGCCGCCGCACCGCCGGGGCACAATTTCTGTTCTCATCCTGAAGCAAAGTTCTTAACCCGAGGTACTATTTCTGGGTTAGCGGAGTCTGTAACCTGAAGCGTATTTAACCCGAGGTACCACTGTAATCTACACAAGGAGATACTGATAGGGGTTGGGTTAGGAAATGTATCCCGTGTGTCTTTGGAACCCCTCTACCTACAATTTCTCTCTGTAATGTGTGTGGGGGGGGGGTAGATCTGCCAACGGCGACAATTAAGAGCAGCCTTCTGGATCAGGCCAATAGCCCATCTAGTTCAGAACCCTCTTCTCAGTCATCAAACAGATGCCTGTGGGAAACCAGCAAGCAGGATTCGAGCACAAGAGCACTCTCCCGCTCCTGTGGTTTCCAGCAACTGGTATTCAGAAGTATTGCTGCTTTTCACTGTGGAGGCACAGAATAGCCATTGTGGCAAGGCCTCTCCTCCATTAATTCATCTATTTTATTTTTATTTTTAAAAGATATTTATTAAGGTTTTCAAAGTATTACAAAATAAAAAAAAGAAAAAAGAAAAATACAAAATAAAAATAGTTAAAAACAATTCAGTCTTTCAATCACTTATCTTTCATTTGCTTATTTCCCAGACCTCCTCACGCCTCCCTTTTCTGTATTCCAATTCAGTTTGTTAGTTCAGCAAATCCCTCCCCTCTTTGTTTATCTTAATCTTCAATCTTAAAGTATTGTAACATTAGATTTTTATCTATAAATAGTCCATTTTTTCATATTCCCTTATAACATTACAGCTAGAAACCACTTAGTTTCTATCCAACATCATTCTAACATTCATTAATTTTACAATATTTCTGTAAATAGTCTTTAAACTTTTTCCAATCTTCTTCCACCGACTCTTCTCCCTGGTCTCGGATTCTGCCAGTCATTTCTGCCAGTTCCATATAGTCCATCACATTAATTCATCTATTTTAAAGCCATCCAAGTTGTTGGCCATCACTGCCTACTGTGGGAGCAAGTTCCATTGTTTATGTGTTGGCTTCATTCATTTGATGAAATAAGCTATAGTTCATGAAAGTTCATGCTGGATTAAGGCTGCAATTCTATACAGTACACATTTACTTGGGAGTAGGTCCCGCTGAACTCAGTGCTGGGTTTCCCTCAGAATAGACATGTGTAGGAGTGCACTGTAAATCCGTTATTCTTTGGCACACCACATTAAGGAACATAAAGAGAGCCATGCTGACCTGTAAGCAAAATTCCAAAATTCATATTAGGGAAATACATTGATTCGGCCAACCAAAAACGTCCACAAAATAATAGGCAAGCTTTCCAGCAGGGAGGGGAATTGGCAGGAATGAGGCTCTGGTTGCACCAAGATGTGCCGTAAAGAAGAAAAGTACAGCGGTTGATATTTCTGGCTATAAAAGCCCCCTAACTTCTCTCATAAATTTTATTCGTATGCTAACTTTCCATAGTTCAAGCCATGCCGAAGGCGGCTTGGAATATGAAAAAAGTGCATAATTCAAACATAACAAAAGTAGTCATAAACATCAAAACATAAAAAATACACAGTCTTCACATAAATCTCAAGACCTAAAAAAACACGTAAACAAAATGAATACCGATAATAGCAACAATTCCCTCCCCCGCCGCAACAAAACTCCTTAAATTACTCCTGCCCAAGTGTCTCCCTCCCTGAAAATAGACGGTTGCTTATTATCCTTATAAACTATACCAGCAACTTTGCTCCGCGCTTTATACTGTATTAAGAAGGCAGGCCCCCTTCATGGATCACTGCCTTGCCATGGCGAAGGGGCTTGAATAACTCAGAGAAGCTATGAACTATGCCGAGCAGGGCACCCAAGATAAACAGGTCATAGTGGAGAGTTTTGACCAAACGTGATCCACCTGGAGCAGGAACCGGCAAGCCACTCCAGTATCCCTGCCAAGAAAACTCCATGGACAAAGACAACAGGCATATAAAAGTTATGACGCTGGAAGATGAGCCCCTCAGGTCGGAAGGCGTCCAACATGCTACTGGGGAAGAGCGGAGGACAAGTACAAGTAGATCCAGAGCTGATGAAGCGGCTGGGCCAAAGCCGAAAGGACGCTCAGTTGCGGATATGCCTGGAAGCGAAAGGAAAGTCCAATGCTGTAAAGAAAAATATTGCATAGGAACCTGGAATGTAAGAACCATGAACCTGGGTAAGTTGGATGTGGTCAAAAATGAGATGGCAAGAATAAATATTGACATCCTGGGCATCAGTGAACTAAAATGGACGGGAATGGGTGAATTTAGTTCGGGTGACTATCATATCTACTACTGTGGGCAAGAAACCCGTAAAAGAAATGGAGTGGCCCTCATAGTCAACAAAAGAGTGGCGAAAGCTGTACTGGGATACAATCTCAAAAATTATAGAATGATCTCAATACGAATCCAAGGCAGACCTTTTAACATCACAGTAATCCAAGTTTATGCACCAACTACTGGTGCTGAAGAAACTGAAATTGACCAATTCTATGAAGACTTACAAGACCTTATAGAAGTGACACCAAAGAAGGATGTTCTACTCATTATAGGGGATTGGAATGCTAAAGTAGGGAATCAAGAGATAAAAGGAACAACTGGCAAGTTTGGCCTTGGAGATCAAAACGAAGCAGGGCAAAGGCTAATAGAGTTCTGCCAAGAGAACAAGCTGGTCATCACAAACACGCTTTTCCAACAACACAAGAGACGACTCTACACATGGACATCACCAGATGAGCAGCATCGAAATCAGATTGATTATATTCTCTGCAGCCAAAGATGGAGAAGCTCTATACAGTCAGCAAAAACAAGACCTGGAGCTGACTGTGGCTCAGATCATCAGCTTCTTATAGCAAAATTCAAGCTTAAACTGAAGAAAGTAGGAAAAACCACTGGGCCGGTAAAATACAATCTAAACCAAATCCCTTATGAATACACAGTAGAAGTGAGGAACAGGTTTAAGGATTTAGATTTGCTGGACAGAGTGCCTGAAGAACTATGGGTGGAGGCTCGCAACATTATATAGGAGGCAGCAATGAAAACCATCCCAATGAAAAAGAAATGCAAGAAAGCAAAGTGGCTGTCCAACGAGGCCTTACAAATAGCGGGGGAGAGATGGCAAGCAAAATGTGATGGAGATAGTGAAAGATACAGGAAATTGAATGCAGATTTCCAAAAAATAGCAAGGAGAGACAAAAAGGCCTTCTTAAACAAGCAATGCAAAGAAATAGAGGAAAACAAGAGAATGGGAAGAACCAGAGATCTGTTCAAGAAAATTGGAGATATGAAAGGAACATTTCGTACAAAGATTACCATAATAAAGTACAAAAGTGGAAAGGACCTAACAGAAGCAGAAGACATCAAGAAGAGGTGGCAAGAATACACAGAGGAATTATACCAGAAGGATATGGATGGCTCGTACATCCCAGGTAGTGTGGTTGCTGACCTTGAGCCAGATATCCTGGAGAGTGATGTCAAATGGGCCTTAGAAAGCACTGCAAATAACAAGACCAGTGGAAGTGATGGTATTTCAGCTGAACTATTTAAAATTTTAAAAGATGATGCCGTTAAGGTGGTACACTCAATATGCCAGCAAGTTTGGAAAACTCAGCAGTGGCCAGAGGATTGGAGAAGATCAGTCTACATCCCAATCCCAAAGAAGGGCAGTGCCAAAGAATGCTCCAACTACTGCACAATTGCACTCATTTCACATGCTAGCAAGGTTATGCTTAAAATTCTACAAGGAAGGCTTAAGCAGTACGTGGACCGAGAACTCCCAGAAGTGCAAGCTGGATTTAGAAGAGGCAGAGGAACCAGAGACCAAATTGCAAACATGCGCTGGATTATGGAGAAAGCTAGAGAGTTCCAGAAAGACATCTACTTCTGCTTCATTGACTATGCAAAAGCCTTTGACTGTGTCGACCACAGCAAACTATGTCAAGTTCTTAAAGAAATGGGAGTGCCTGATCACCTCATCTGTCGCCTGAGAAATCTCTATGTGGGACAAGAAGCTACAGTTAGAACTGGATATGGAACAACTGATTGGTTCAAAATTGGGAAAGGAGTACGACAAGGCTGTATATTGTCTCCCTGCTTATTTAACTTATATGCAGAATTCATCATGCGAAAGGCTGGGCTGGATGAATCCCTAGCCGGAATTAAGATCACCGGAAGAAATATCAACAACCTCAGATATGCAGATGACACAACCTTGATGGCAGAAAGTGAGGAGGAATTAAAGAACCTTTTAATGAGGGTGAAAGAGGAGAGCGCAAAATATGGTCTGAAGCTCAACATCAAAAAAACAAAGATCATGGCAACTGGTCCCATCACCTCCTGGCAAATAGAAGGGGAAGAAATGGAGGCAGTGAGAGATTTTACTTTCTTGGGCTCCATGATCACTGCAGATGGTAACAGCAGCCACGAAATTAAAAGACGCCTGCTTCTTGGGAGAAAAGCAATGACAAACTTAGACAGCATCTTAAAAAGTAGAGACATCACCTTGCCAACAAAGGTCCGTATAGTAAAAGCTATGGTTTTCCCAGTAGTGATGTATGGAAGTGAAAGCTGGACCATAAAGAAGGCTGATTGCCGAAGAATTGATGCTTTTGAATTCTGGTGCTGGAGGAGACTCTTGAGAGTGCCATGGACTGCAAGAAGATCAAACCTATCCATTCTTAAGGAAATCAGCCCTGAGTGCTCACTGGAAGGACAGATCGTGAAGCTGAGGCTCCAATACTTTGGCCACCTCATGAGAAGAGAAGACTCCCTGGAAAAGACCCTGATGTTGGGAAAGATGGAGGGCACAAGGAGAAGGGGACGACAGAGGACGAGATGGTTGGATAGTGTTCTCGAGGCTACCAGCATGAGTTTGACCAAACTGCGGGAGGCAGTGGAAGACAGGAGTGCCTGGCGTGCTCTGGTCCATGGGGTCACGAAGAGTCGGACACGACTAAACGACTAAACAACAGCAACAAAGAAGGCAGGCTGCAGAAACATGCAAGGCACCACGCAGATCGCAGCAAGAGGACGTCTAGACCGAGTTCGAGAGATCAGGTCTTTTGGGACCTCCGAGGATCCGTAGGCACGCGGAGCCTCGGCAGCAGCGGCGGGCGGAAGCAAGAGCCGCTGGAGCCGGTGAAGCAGCCGAGAGCCCTTGTTGGGGCGGAAGTGAATTTAAGGTGTGGGCGGAAGTCCCGCGTCGTGCTGCTTCCTCGCTGCGTCCCTCACCTCCTCGGTTGCTAGGAGCGGGGCGGCCTGCCTCGAGTTTCTCCGTGCAGGTGAGAATCCGGGAGGGTCTCTCGCAAGGCTCGCCCACCTGGGCCCGAGCTCAGACGGGGCGGCGGCCTCGCCCGTTCACCTCTCTCTCTCTGGGGCGGCGAGCGAGGGCCTCTCGTGGGGCAGGAGCCGCCGCTTGGGGTCTGCCTCCAGGGCAGGGCGGTCGGCTGCTCGTTTAGGGCAGCTGCCTTTGAGGAAGGTTTGGATGCGAAGGGCCGGAAAGGGGAGCGGGCTATTGGGAAAAGGAATCCGCGTGCCCTTAATTTACCACGTCAAGCCACTTTTAATCCGTGTTTTATGAAGAATAGTTTCCCAGTGTCCGTCGCTCGAAAAGACAGAATTCCAGCCTCCCTCTCCTCACCTGCAATGCATTACAGAGTGATTTTCTCTCTCACACCCACCCTCGGGTGTCTTGAGGAAATGGGGCTGCGCTGCTGTTGTTTTTAACAACAGCGCTTTTCCTATAAACCGGCAGCCTTCTGCAACGTTTATGTCCCATGTTGTTATTATTGTTGTTGTTGTAGTTTATTAGATTTGTATAGAGTCGGACACGACTAAATGACTAAACAATAACAACAACATACCCTCCCTTCATCTGAGGATAATAGGGCGGTTTACAATCTTCTTTGTCACCATATCTCTACACTACAAACTGGTTCAGTAATTTTCTCCCCACCACCACCACCACCTGGGGAACCCTGACAACGGTAATTCTGTGATGGAGCGAGCGCTATGTCTTTTTATTTTACTTTCATGATTCATTTCGCCCATAGCTTGCTTTTTCTTTTGTGTCATGCAGGTGGGGGACCTGTGGCCCTCCAGA
The DNA here is from genome assembly GCF_964106645.2 of Podarcis pityusensis. NCBI lineage: Eukaryota > Metazoa > Chordata > Lepidosauria > Squamata > Lacertidae > Podarcis > Podarcis pityusensis. The sequence goes on from NC_138035.1 coordinate 20,350,414, forward strand.
TGTTTCTCCCATCATCCCTGAACATTGGTTGTGTTGGCTGAGGTCAATGGAAGTCAGGAGTCCAGCAACATCCAGAGGGTCACATATTCCCCATCCGTCTATAGCGTATTTGGGGCTTCCCTACAATATCGCACCTGCTGACTGGCCCCAGTTCAGCTTACGCTGCAATCCTCTTCACACCTATCTGGAATTATGCGCCTTTGAACTCAGTGGGATGTGGTTCTGAGTAGTCAGTAACAAGCTGAATGCAAGTTAGTGCTGTGGTGTCATTGCAAATGAGGTTAATGTGATTTTAGAACCATTGTTTTAAAGTTATGGGAAGCAATAGTTCCACTTTGTTCTGCACTTTGTTCTGACTTCATCTTGAGTACTGTGACCAGGGTTTTTGGCACCACACTGTAAGAAGGAGTTGCACACCAGAACAGGTTCAGAGGAGGGCCTGCAGTGCGCATTAGCATGAAGAAGCATGAGGAGAAATTGAAGGAACTGGATATGTTTAGCAAGAAGATGGTGGAGGGGCTGATAGTATACTTCTAGGGCTTGGAGGGTTATCATGTAGAAGAAGGTAAGGACTTGTGCTTCCTCAGAGGGCAGTGCTAGGTCAAGTTTCAGAGGGTATAGTTTTATTGAAATTCTTGATGTTAAAATCAGTTTGATAATGGAACAATTCAGAGTATTGGGGGCTCTTGCTTACTGGAAGTGGGTCGAGCTGTGTGTTGGGAGCACCCTATTTGGATTTCCCGTATCAAACAGGAGGTGGACTGAATGGTCTATAAACTGGATGGCCGATATCATTCTATAATCTATTTGTAGGATTGTGCTGTTTTCTTCAGCAAGCCTGAGATAAAATATGCCTTTGAGACTGTCCCATGGGACATGGATACCAAACAGAGAATCCTCAGTATCCTTGCCAGTATACATGATTCTTTGGGTGGCACCATGACAATTAATTTAGTACAAAAGCAATGTGATTTGTGCTGTGAATGTGTTGTGTGTTTGTGACTTGACTTGCACGAGGCTGTTTGGGCTGTTGATTGTTTAAAGGGCAACTTGTATGAACAAAACATTGACCTCTCGTAGCTTATAGGGCTTGTGTGTACCCACCCATAGAGTGTTGCCCTAACAAGATGTTTCCATGTGAGAGTTTTTTTATTACTTGTATTATTTGCAATGAGCATGGGAAGCCTACATGGTTACAGTGTACATCTGGCTGCCTTCTGTCCCATGTGGATAACATTTATACACACATGAAATTGCACTGGATAATTTCAAACATGCTTTTTTGGAATTGTTTGGAAAAGCCTCAAACAGATTTGATGCTATAGATGAAAACTAATATAGCTGTTGAGACTTCCACTCTCAAGAACTGTAGTACCTAGGATTTCTGAGTGAGAAAAGTTCCTTTTAACTTGTCTTAGTGCTAGTGTAATAACATGGAATTTGGATGTAATGTTAAACCACAGTGTAGTGCTACGCAAATGAGCCTTAAGTTCATGCTCATGGCTGTGCTCTGGTGCAGAAGCAAGGAAATCAGAAGCATCTGTTTCTGTTTTCAACTAGCCTCAATTTGTCAAAGGGTATTTTCTGATCTTGGATGGTTTTGGAAAAACAGTGGTTAAAATAACTACAGTTTGTCCCAGTTCAGGTGAAATGATAACCTGTGGTTAGAGAACTGGATGCTTCCAATCTTCTTGTTTCTGTGTTGGGGTGGGGGAGGTATGCATGAGTCTCAGGACCATAAACTGTGGTTTAGTGCTGTATCCAAATGCAACTACAGAAGCCGCCACGTGAAATAACAGAGAACACTCTGTTGTGTTTGCCCACTTTGACAGCAGTCTCTGAAGTCTCTACCAACTTTTGTTAACTGAGATCCAGAGAGGTCAGAGACTGAACTTTTAGACTTTCTGCGTGCAAAGCATGTTCTTTGTCAATGAGCAATGGCTCTCCAATATTGCATTGGCATAAATGCTGGGTGGCTGACCTTTCCATGTTGTTTCGGACAGCTTGGATAAGCTTGGACTCGCAGGCACTGGGAGTTGCTTAAATTTATTTTGATTTTGTTTGAGAAATTTTCTTCACTATGATACTTTTAAAGAGGGCTTTTTGTGTATTTGGAAAAGTCCAGATGCTGAGGTGCATCTCATTGAGTGCACGCTCCTACTAAATGTGGCATGAGCACCTTCCCTGGGTCCCTCTCTCATCTTGTTTCTGTGTGGCTTCTTGCTCTCATCTAACATTCATGGTTACGATTGGGCTGCATTTTGTTCCCAGGCCTAAGTGCTCTCACTTCTAGTTTAGAGGAACAGTCGCCTCAGCCACAGAAAGAGGATTTAATGTAATTTGTGCAAAGCCATGTTGCCAGCAGTTGCGCGGAGTCAGAAATCCACATATTAACCATTGAAGTTGTCCATAATTACCGGTATTTTCTTACAAGATAAAGGCAGTCTGTGAAATAAATACCATGTGTACTGTCATTTAATGCGGCAGCAGAATTATTGCATGTGTTGTGAAAGGGGTTTTCTTAGTGGCATAAATGAAGTCCTTTTGAAAAGGAGTCCGGCTGGCTTATTTAGTAGATAATCATGTTATTTGCCCAGAGGTACGTTAACTGAAAACAGATAACCTGCAGAAAGAATGGAAATCATTTATAGTGTATATACAAAATTATTGTAAACAAATTAAGACATTAGCAGGCTTAATATAAAATGTGCAGCTGTGGAAAATAAATGTATGTGGAACATAAGGGATAAATAATAAATTGGTTTAATTTGGAAATGCAGTAAAATATTATAAAAATAAGGAGCCACAGAAAGAGGGGGAGGGGAGTCAAAATAAGATATATATGATAAATTGTTTGCTTTTCAAGTTTTTTTTCTTGATGTTGTAAAACTAATTTTGTAAAAAAATAAAATAAATGAAAACAGATACTCTGCACACAGGGTTTGAGTGCATTTTAAAGCCTATCTCTTACAATTCAGCAAAATGTTTACAGAGCCTGACTCCAGTCTGAAGACTCCAGTCTGAAGATTCTAACTTGTCCATTCATTTCAGTGGGTTTTCTCTATGACTTAGTCACATACCACCCACTGTATAGACACCTACCCACTGAAATTATTATTTCATGCATCTGAAAAATGATTTGCCTTTAAACTTTCACCTTTTAATCTCTACATCTTCCCTCTGCACTGGAAAATGCAATATTATTGCATCTGTTGTTAACATTGAACAAGTTACATTTTATTTTTAAATATTAATGTAGGTTTACATACAGTAAGCAGCAGAGCCTAAGCAGCCTGTAGGGGCTGACGGAGCAAATGAATGAGCCTCTGTCCAAAGCGGGCTGCACATTGGTGACTGTGGGTTGTCTTGGGGGGGAGGGGAAACACCTCTGAAAATGGGAAAAAAGTGCCCCATGTTGGATGAGCCATCTAGAAACATCAGAATATCACCAGTGGATTGTGATCTGCATTTTGAGCAGCACTTTCAGGTTTCGCAAGAATATTTCTCTTCTGCATCATGCTAACATGACTGCCCCTTTGGAATATATTTTTTTCTCATTTGTTTTTGTTGGGCTGACTCGAGGGGTGGATTAGGGGGATAGGTGCAAGCCATTCAGAATGCAGCTTTCAGAAGAAAGCTGTGGGGAATACATTTCTCAGTTTTAATCGATGCATCTTGAATGAGATAGGACCAGCCTCTCCAGAGACTCTCCCTCTCCCCAGTTGCCTCCTACTTGAGGCATTAGAAGAAGCTGCAGGGTATTGGCTGGTTCTCATTACCCAGATCTCCAGCTGGTGGCATGCATTAAAGCTATGAATATTACTTTGTGAAATATTCGTCTGTATACTGAGTGTTTGCAGTTAAAGCAAGTGATGGATTGAGCTGATGACTAAGCTTTGCAAAATGTACCAGTATTTTGTCTCAAGACATTTTCTGTTTTGATGCTGTATTAAACCCCCTTGTGTTCCTTGTAGAAATGATTTCATGAATACAGTTCTGTTGTAAATTTCACTTTGATGCTCCTGAGCCTTGGCTTGTAAATAGTCTCTTACCTGGTCAAATGAAAACTCTCCAGGGAAGCTGCTTTTTTTATAAAATGGAAGCAACCTGGTACTCTCCAATCCCCAGTTCGGACTTTCACTATGCCATATATAGCACAAGGTAGGGACGCGGGTGGCGCTGTGGGTAAAACCTCAGTGCCTAGGACTTGCCGATCGCATGGTCGGCGGTTCGAATCCCCGCGGGAGGGTGAGCTCCCGTCGTTCGGTCCCAGCTCCTGCCCACCTAGCAGTTCGAAAGCACTCTTAAGTGCAAGTAGATAAATAGGTACTGCTTTATAGCGGGAAGGTAAACGGCGTTTCCGTGTGCTGCGCTGGTGCAGGCTTGCCAGAGCAGCTTCGTCACGCTGGCCACGTGACCTGGAAGTGTCTCCGGACAGCGCTGGCCCCCGGCCTCTTAAGCGAGATGGGCGCGCAACCCCAGAGTCGGACACGACTGGCCCGTATGGGCAGGGGTACCTTTACCTTTACCTTTTATGAACAGAATAGGTAATAAAAACATTGCAGCCTGTTAACTTTTGTACGTGTAAAGGCAGCAACCATTTTAGGCATTTCCAATTGATGCACAATCGCTGATGCATGGGTCCCTTTTTGACCCAGAATAGGGCAGAACAGGGGTGTAATGGCAGGGCAGAACAGGGCTGGAGTGCAGCATGCTTATGCGTGCTCCACCAACATGCATGGCGGCTGGGAACAGAAGCCCCACACAAAATAGTTACCACCTGTAATTCCAAAGTTGACAGGTCATGTTAAGAACATTTTAGATATGCAAACTGTTGTGGGGGTCCTTATTCTTAGAGAATCCTGTGGGAGAAACTGTAGCTGTTCTCATTTTAGAGGTACGGAAACTCAAGCTGAAAAACGATGGCTTGCTTCACAGTACCATATCTTGGTCATTCTTTCCACGGCCCTGTAAACCAATTCATATTCTTTTTACCATATTATAGATAATAGGGCTGCTGTGGAGAGATGTTGGCTTACCTCAGGAAACTATGGTTGAGCAAAAATCTGGGACTTTTTATATAAGCAGAGTCTTCCTCCATGGCTCTTTTCTCGAATTATCATCTGGTTTCCTCATCAATATTAATGTTACTGTTCTATTATACCTGCAACATATATCTTACCTTACCCAGGTTTGGGGCATAAGAGTTGTTTTATTACATTTTGTTACGTTCTTGCTTTGGAGGATTGTACTTGTTGTCTCCACAGTAATTCTTTTAAAAAATAATAAAGAAGAAGAACCACCTTCATAGCCTAAAGCCTTATCTATGAATATATTCTGTTTCCCACAGTGACTAACCAGATACTTGTGGGAAGCCCATTGATAGAACATGAGGGCCATACTTCCTCCCTCCTGTTCTTGCTCCCCTGTAGCTGGTACTGAGATGCCTACTGTATTTATGAGACATACAATCTGATTCACAGCTCAGTCTCTTAACCATTAGAGCAGGAATGGGAAATTTCTGGCCCACCAGATGTTGTTGGATTACAGTTCCTGTTATAGCTCATCATTTGCCATGGGATTTTGAGTAGACGAGCATCTGGAGGCCGCAGGTTCCCCATCCTTGGAGAAGACTAAGCCACCTGAAATAACGTTACTAACCACTGATGACACTAACTCTGCATTTTGATCCGCAAACACTGGGGATCTCAATCAACCCTGCCTCTATCCTCTCATTACTAATGTTTATAAAATGAATACAGGCGCTGCTATGATGAATGCCTTTGTTGTGATCGAAATTCTCCACTGCCTAAAGTAAAATAAAAAAAAGAAATGACTCGGTGAACTGTTAATAGCATTTGCAGTGGTGTTAAATTTTAGTTTTGTGCTCAGAGGGAGATAGCTGGAAGGCAGACGTGCTGTGGAAAATGCTGTTACAAAGCCCACATCAGCAGAGGTGGGCACAGCAAACACTTTTGCATGCTGACCCGTAGATCTGTGTTGAGATTTTTGTAATGTATGTGGAACTCTTGAGAGGCTGAACAATACCCTGAAGAGGCGAGTTTAATACTGCATCTTCAGAGTCCTTGAGAGGAGTGGTTCTGTTACTGGTAAAATAAAATAAAAATGTGGTCTCCAGATCTTTTTGGCAACTTGGCTGTGTCTGCTACTTCTTTCTTTATTGAGGTAGATTTCACTATACAATAGCTGTCCTTGCAAAACGAGACAGTCTACACAATGACCACTATCAACAGTGCTGAGATGAACATTTCTACTATATTCTACTAATACTAAACTCTGAGTGTCAATCCTTGAAAAAGAGGAGTTAACATCAGGCTCAGGGGAAACCTGGGGTTTACAGCACTACAAAAATGTTTTGTTAAAGGAAAAGAATACGTAAAATTCCCTCCCAAACCGCTCAGTATCTATGGAATGATGGGTAACTCTGGGGTGGGGTGGGGGCACACAGAAAGCCTGGGAGGAAATGCAGTAGAATATCCTGGCTAGAACCTTGCAGAGGAGCACTCCATGTGGCAACATTTTTTTCCTGCTCTCTGTAGCACAAAGTTTCTCAAGTGTTTCTGCCAGCCCTCCATTCACAGGCCAGACTGACCCTCTGCATCCAACCATGGACGGTGTGACAACTGACCTTTCTGTACAATCTCCTATTGCTGCTGTGGCTTCAACTAAGCTTCAGGCCCTCATAGGTTGGCTATGAGATGTGTGAAAAAGCACATGAAAGGTTTGCTGTGCATTTATTGTAATCCTTAGATGAGCATCCTTGTGAGACGAACTGCAAACTCACCAAGGAGTTGGCAAGCACCGTGGTCCACTCTAGATCCTGCTCACTTGTCTTAGTGGCTTGGCCACTGTCATCAGCCACAACCTGCTAGAATGAGGATCAGAGGTTGACAGGACTTTTCTCCTCATGGCAAACCTTACAGGACAAATCAGAATAACTTATGAGACAAGCACTTTGGGAACCTATTTCCTTGCTTGTCTGCCTGCATTTTTTGGTGTCCATAAAATGCAAACTCCTGTTTCTAAGCTCTATTGCCTGCGTTAATTTGCTCCTGTTGCCTTATTTACATTGATTACTTTGGCTCCTTTGGTTGCTTTATACTTTGTTGGCTGATTTCCCTGGTTCCATCAGATCTGTTCTGCTCTGCTGCTGTTCCATTGCCTTTGGCAAGTTTACAGTTGTGGCTGACTTGTTGCTGCTGAGCGTAACTTTCCCCTTCTGTATGTCCACAGAATACAGTGGTACCTCAGTTTACAAACTTAATTCGTTCTGGAAGTCAATTCTTAAACTAAAGCGTTCTTAAACCAAGGCACACCTTTCCTACTGAGGCCTCCCACTGCCAGTGCCCTTCCACTGTTCGCTAACCAGAACACCTACTTCCAGTTTTGTGGAGTTTGTTCACCAAATTGTTCATTAACAGGGCTGTTCGTAGACCAAGGTACCACTGTATATCGGAAGTGTTTTCTCTCCCACACCCAAGTTTTTGGGTCCCAGTTCTCTCTTTCCCCTCCTATCTTAGAAATACAGCTGCTTTTTCATTTGCAGAAACCCATTGCTTACTTAAATATAACTTTAATAAGCATGTGAGTCATAAACTATGGGACAATAGTACTGTGTTTGAAAAAATCCGGGTGTAATATACATCTATTCTGTTTCTTTTCCCTCCCACCCACAACTTTTGGGGCCCAGATGGGCTTCTCTCTTACATTGGTCCACTAAATGTACAGTTTTGTAAATCTTGTTTGTCCCTTGCATGGGGTCTTAACAAGCGTGATATCTCTGCTGGGTGCGATATCTCTGCTATTCAACTATTTCATTATCCCACCTGGTTCCTTTAAAAACATTTTTACTAGTCTAAATATGAAATATTAGTGGAACTAGACATTTATTTTTTCCCCACACCAATGGTATTGATTGTGTAACCTCATTTTTTTTCTCCTCTAACCATGCCCACTTAGTACCTATTCCTAAAAAAAAAAAAGAAAAAAGATAATTTTAACTTCTAAACATTATAATTGGCACCTATCACTAAACCTTATGACTGCCTGCAAAGAGAATACATATATTCTCAGGAGTGGCCTATTAATAAGTACTAGCAAAAGAGCTGCTGCTGGGATGCTTATATAAAGGACAACTTAATATATAGCGGATAATGTCCTCTTTCCCACTGAGCCCCCAAGTGCATAAACTTTGATCAAAAGGTGTGTTACGGGATATCCCTTCCAGAAAGGCAATGTATATATACCGAGTACAAGGCTATTAAGGATTTCCTTAAAGGTAGCATGGTAAAGGCTATAAAACTTTTGGCCTGGAGATATAATGTCCTTTTCAACTGGGAACAAGCCACAATGGCTAGGTTTGCACATTAACACTAAGCCAGAACTTATTTGATCATGTTGCAAACCAAGTCCAGCCGACTATCTATGGTTTGTTTCAGCTAACAAGCCATGATGTGAAGCTATGATTTGTTGCTGATATATGATCCATGGCTTACTTTTAACTGTTACATCTGTGGTTTGGTGTTACATCTGAATACAGTATTAGCCTTATTTAACCATGGTTTGTTTAGCTACCCCACCCCAAACACTCATCAAGTTACAATGGCCCAGGGCAAGAGCTGCTGGAAAACAGACAAAGCTTTAGTGAAAAAAGATGTGACTTGTCTGTGGGACAACTCATCGTATTATTGCATGCCATCCCAATCTCTGAGGGGTGTGAGATTTCAGGTATTCTAGGAGCTTACCCTAAGGTTGATGTTTCCTTTGGAATGAGGTACAGTGAAGACTGTGGTGTCTTTATGATATATGGTTTATTTACAACCTGAGCCTCCGATGGAGGGGTTCACAGCATTAACACCCCAAGATGATCTGTCTTCTCCTATAGCCATAGCCTTGGATTTCAGCGGAAATCGCGCATGGCTCTATCTCTCGGTCTTTTCAGTCTGCCCCTTTTTCTTCCGGCTTTTAGCTCACATAACTCAAGTCTCCACTCTTGCCTTTTGTCTATTCCAGCAATTGAATCTATGCTGGATCCAGGAATTAGAAGCAGAGCTCAGGCATACAGCTTACTCCTGCTCCAAAAAAGCAAGCAAGCAAGCAAACCCCCAAACCCTCATAGCAGTATGTTGAACAAACCAAGACTAAAATGGGCCATAGCTTAGTATTATGCAAAAGCAGCCAACTGGCAATGTGATATACATTCCATATTTTGAATTAAAGGAGACCCCCCCCCCTTTGAGCAGCTGTTTAACTCTACCTGGCAGATTACCTTCATAATGTTGCAGAACTTTCATTGTCTATGTAGGTCAGCTGTCTCTAGCAGCCAATACTTTGTGTGGGTAAGCGTTCTCTGATTCATCCATCTGATTATATTTCCTCCGTTGGATTTTTCTGGGGAGATTGCCAGCATGGGTCTTGTTGGTCCTGGGGGTTTGTGTTCTCTCGCACCACGTTCTCACACCGTCCAAACAAGAAATGCCACATCTCATTTTGCAGGCTCAAGGAATCCCCACGTTTACGTAAATGTGTGATTTTCTTTTTCCATCTTTCACTTTTCTCCCCAAGGAGGGAATGGGCAGGGAAGGAAGCATGCAAACCCAAGACTTTCTTCCCAGATACAATTTGAGAGTGGCAGAAAACCTAAGTGAGCCTGCACCTTTGCAAGCACACTGCTGTAACTGTCTGCTACTGTAAAATGTATGTTTTCCAAATTGGAGAAGTTAATGAAAACGTCAAAAGCTTTGACACATTTCATCTCATGCATCAATATAATATAAATCATTCAGCTGAAGCAAAATATTTAACACTTGCCAAGTGTGCTTGTTGGAACTTCATTTAACGCCCCATCCTTGGTAGCTGGATTCAAGTCAGTCTAGTTCTTGCTCAAAGGTACAGGCATTAGTTGTGAAGATCCCAGGAGAAGCACTATTAAAGGGATGGACGCTCATGGTTATATGAATGAATTGCTGCTTGCAAGATGAACTAGGGTAAAAGTGGGCAACATCTTCCATACTCTCTTACCACAGTGAATCTTCGGGTATTCACAAAACATTTCGCAGCATGAAATGTTTTTCTTGTAGAATGGGAGAAGGGGAATTGTTTTCCAGGTAGGTAGTCATGTTAGTCTGTTTCCGAAGAGCAGCAAAGAGTCTTGTGGCGCCTGAAAGGCATAACACATTTTATTCTGACAAAAACCTTTGTGGACTAGATATCCATAAAATGTCCTACGTTGGGAGGCATGTATACCCATGGTTTAGGAGGGATGTGTGAGAATCTTAAGCTTTGATACTAGTGGGGTAAAAAACCATTATCTCTATTCAGGCCACAGGTGATAGAACTGAATGGTGGTTTCATGCTGGCTTCTCCCTTTGAAGTTCCTTTGCTCAAGAACGGCCACTTTAAGGTAATTATATAGGTGGAATAGCTCAACACTTTTGCTGAAGTATAGTCAGCGCTGAAATTTTCATAGGAATGGGAGCAGGAATGGAAAAAGATCTGTTTGAATGTAGCAAAGTATTTTTTAAAATGGTTAAATCTCATGTAGGTCTCTAGGGAGCATTTAGGCCTCAAGGGAGCACTTATGCTCACCTTTTGCCTGATGAATGAGAGACAGTGCTTACTTGACTTGTAAAATAAAATGTAGTAAATTGGGGTTGTTTACAGCACTACATGCACATTATCTCTGTAATCCTTACAGCCACAGGGAAAGCTAGGCTAGTATAATTATCCTCTTAATAGTGGCTTTCTTAAGGGCTGCTTGTGAGTTCATATCTGAGCTATTTGAACTGGAGGGTTTCTGACTCACTTAGCTGTAGCTTGTGATTTTTTTTTAAAAAACCCAAAATGCAAATTTGGCATCTGTTTTTTTTACAGTCAGCTTTCTTTAGCTTTGTCACAGCTCAACAGGCAGCTGCCTGGACTGGCAGAATTTTAGGAGCACCAGGGTTATCATCCCATCCCAGAAAAACAGGAATTCCGCAGATTCCAGTTCCTTTTTCTGCTCTATGCAAGTAATGGGGATTTTACTGAATATGGAGCAAAGAAGGCAAATCATACTGTCCTTTGGTTCCCCCCCAATGCTTGAGATATGCCAGATTATGCTTCATAGCTTAAATGTGCCCTTGTATTCAAATGAGGGATGGGACGTGGCTAGTTATTATTTTATTGATTGATTGATTGATTGATTTAATAAAAAGATATACACTGCTTGATTGTAAGAAACCTCACAGCAGTTCACAAAAAGATAAAACAATAAAATTGAGAAAAAATCACAGCCATACTTTAAAACATACAAAATTTAAAATACCAAAACAGATTAAAATTACCCCAGCTTTCTAAGCATCTGGGTAGGCTTGCCTAAACAAGAATGTTTTTATCAGGTGCTTTAAAAAGTACAGTAAAGGCGCCTGCTTGATCTCAATAAGCAGGGAGTTCCAAAGTTGCAGGTGCTGCCACACCAAACAATCGAGTTCTTACAAATGTGGCTTGGGTATTCTGTGGCATCTTTATTATTCTCATTGAGAACCAGCCTGATTAACTTTCAGGTATAAAGCACACACTTGCAGTAGCTTAAAGAGGGTGGACAAGAGTTATAGCCTTCCTCTTCCTTCTCCCGAGAGTAAACTGTTAAGAAAACAGCAAGGTTGTGTTCTTTGGCTGCACAGCAGGAGAGCAAAGCAAATTGTTTTTTAGTGCTGGAAAGCAATTTTGTCTCTTAATAACCTCGGTGCTGACCCCATCCTGAGATAATCTTTGTCCAGAAGCAACCCAACCTGACTTTATTTTCTAGCTTATTGATTTCCAGGGCAAATAAAAAGCTGGGCCCGAAGAAATAGGACACATCCCTTGGCAGCCGTTCCCACTGGGGTGTTTCCTACTGGTGATTGCTAGGTGCTATTAAGACCCACTTCCTTGCAGCTGTGTGTGTGTGTGTGTGTGTGTGTGTGTGTGTGTGAGAGAGAGAGAGAGAGAGAGAGAGAGAATACAGAAGCACTCAGGGCTGCCTCAGTTTGTAAGGAGCACAGATTCTCTCTTTTAGTGCCAAGTGTAAAAGATTGGTCGGAAGAGCATAATGGGTTTGGCCATGGTCAGGCTGCATAGGGTTTCCTGTACAGTGGTACCTCGGGTTAAGTACTTAATTCTTTCCGGAGGTCCGTTCTTAACCTGAAACTGTTCTTAACCTGAAGCACCACTTTAGCTAATGGGGCCTCCTTCTGCTGCCGCTCCGCTGGAGCACGATTTCTGTTCTCATCCTGAAGCAAAGTTCTTAACCCGAGGTAATATTTCTTGGTTAGCGGAGTCTGTAACCTGAAGCGTATGTAACCTGAGGTACCACTGTACTCAATGCAGTGTCTACAGGTTAGTTGGCAGTGACTAGATATAGAGGGAATGTGCTCTGGTTTGTAGGAAATAAGCGTGAATGGGAAAGGAAGGGAGAAAACTATAAAAAAAACCAACCAGGCCTATTTTACAGTAGCGGGGCATACTTCTATATCAGCTTTGGATTAAAGTGGCTTCCCCTCCCAAAACTGAAACACTGAACGAGAGTTCCTGCAACTTCACATGACCGTTAGTTCCTGGATTTCCTGGAGAGAGAAAATAGCTATGAAGCCAAGTTTGGGAAGAAGACATGTTCCTTATCTAGATATGGACTCTACTGTGTCTTCATATGACACTTTTACTTTAATTTTTCTAACGTGTAGCGTGGGTAAGAACTCAGTTTTGATACTTCTCCAACAGCCTCTCCACAGAACCTATTCCTGCTTTGTGCGGCAAGGGTTTTTGCTTTGCTTGACATAGATCACAGAATGTGAAATTGAATATCACTACACTAGCCAGCCACGGGCATTCAGGGCATCGTGGCATGTGTTTGTCTGCATCCCACTATGTGTTACCAACACAGTTTTCCATTTTACAGTTTATAACATGCATTTGCCAGGCATATGCCAGTGCATGTGTGGCAGCACCCGCGTGAATTGGGAGCAGTGGTATTTCTTCAGTAGGGCAAGAGTATGCTTTTATTTACTTTTATCTAGAAGGACTTGAGAAACAGAGCCATCTAATGTGGTGTTGTTTATTCAGACTCCCCAAGCACATCTTCATAAACGCAAGAAGAGCCTGCTGAGTCTGGCCAGTGGCCAACCAGGTGCCTGTGGGAAGCCTGAGGACGTGAGCACTCTCACCTCCTGCAGTTTCCAGCAACTCGTGTTCAGAAGCATCATGACCATGGAGGCAGAGTGTATCTGTTGTGACTAGTGGATAGGCTAGTTCCCTCCACATACAAAGAAATGTAAGCTTAGGTCAGATACAGAAATATAACCACCATGCCTTCCAAATTCCAATGAAAATCGCTGAGAAATGGGTACAATGGTACCTCGGGTTACATACGCTTCAGGCTACATACGCTTCAGGTTACAGACTCCACTAACCCAGAAATAGTACCTCGGGTTAAGAACTTTGCTTCAGGGTGAGAACGGAAATCGTGCTCCAGCGACGCAGTGGCAGCAGGAGACCCCATTAGCTAAAGTGGTGCTTCAGGTTAAGAACAGTTTCAGGTTAAGAATGGACCTCCGGAGCAAATTAAGTACTTAACCTAAGGTACCACTGTATTCTGAATTCACCTCCTAAGAAAAGTCCTAAAAGGGGGATAGCCAATGTGGTGCCCACCACATGTTGGACTACAACTGCCCATTGGCTCTGCTGGCTGGGGCTGATGGGGGTTGGAGTTCAACAACATGGACTGTCTTTTTTTAAAAAGCGCTTTTTAGTGTGGGGTAGGGAGTTTTGCGTCTGACTGTGAGGCCTTGGTGCCTTGCATCCATGGGACCAGATAATGGGGAAGTTAGCTTTGAAGCTGGCCTTTTCCAGTGTCTTGTCAATTACTGAAGAAAATAGGAAATGTCAAAATGGCTAAGGTGTTCCTTACGATCGGCACTTATCTGTCTGGAAGGAAGTATATTGTGATTGAAAGGACAATGAGGGTGAGACAGCTCTTGCTTCACTGCTCTCTTTCTGAAAGGTGATGTGCCAGCTTCTTTTCAATAAAATACCTGGGCAAATTTTTAATTTATATGCAGTTTAGTGGAGTCCAAAAGCCCCGCCCCTTACAAAACGGAGATCCCTGTGTTGAATTTGATCCATTCAAGACTGGTACATACCACACCACACCCTGACAAATCCACTAATACTCATTGGCTCCCCCAATCCTGGCTGGAATTTGCTCAGCAGCAACCCTGGGGAACAGGGATTTTAAAGCTTTACCAATGAAAATCACAGACTCAAGGGTGCACCTGAAACAAATCACTTAGGTTTTTTTGTGTTCAGAGCTTAATGGTAACATGAAAGTTTATAGAATTTATAGGAGATAGGTTACCTAAGATAAATATCTGAAAATAAAGCAAGTTACGTATGATGAAATTCATAGCATCTTAAAACAACTGGATATAACACAGCAATGAATTAGTGGTTTAATAAGGGTACGAACTAATGAATAGTATTGGCAATGCAATCAGTCTCCTAACTCCGTTCAGCTTATCTGGTTGTGAAGCAGTTGTATGTTTCCTAGTATATTAGATTAATAAAATTCATAGTTACCAATCGAAGGTAGTAGGCTAGGCTTTGTGATGTCCAGTTGGGTGAAGCACGCAAAGCAAGGCAAATAACACAGCAAGAAAGAAAGAAACCCTGAATATACCAATTAGTAAGAGAACCAGGAGGGTGGACTTTTCCATCAATTTTGCATTGATTTTGTTATGGGTACATCCATTTAAGATGTAGACTGTGAAGTACAATAATATTTGTTGATGGGGGAAGAAAGTAACTGGGACCCCTTCTTTATCAGTGGGTTTCCACACAGGACACTTTGACGCATCCCAGCCTTGGCTTGACAAAACATTATATGCTTTCACCTTTGTTTTGGCTTTGTGACAGTTTTTCTGCTGCTGTTACCATGATGCCAGCATTTCAATTAGTACAGCAAAAAAAATTGCACAGAGATCCAGGCAGCTTACCCAAACATGTCTCAGACACAACAGTGGCATCCATCTTGATCCATCATGGCTGCTCAACTTGCCGTCATAACTGCTGGTTATGCATGCATAGCTGGGCCCAGGTTAACACCCTGATGGGGTCAAGGAATGGCTGGACTCCCTTGTGGAACTGGGCCTACCATATCTGACAAGGTTATGAAAAATCTGCTTGTAGCAGCCAATGGAAGATGCTGCTGGCACTTGAAGGTCACTAATACTCTTCATGCAAAAGAAGGAGGGATTTGATAAGAGTGGGGAAGCTGTGGCTTTCCAGCTGTCGTTAGACTTCAGCTCCCACCAGGATGAGAGCCATAGTCCAACAGCATCTGGGGGCCAACAGGTTGCCCACCCCTGTCTTAAATGTTGAGCTGTTAAATAGATTGAGAAAAAGCCCAGATGCCCTTCACAGCCCTACAAAGTACTCTGGTGGGAACCAAGAACTGACTTGTCTAAAGCACTCATGGGACACTCTGTGTTAGCATCAGTTATTTAATGGAATGGGAGATAATTTGAGGCTTTCTTCTCTGATAGACACTGACCCACAAACAAAATTAAACAAGCATACATACAAGCTAGCAAGCTGCTTAAGAAAGGAGTTTCCTGGTCGTAGAACAGATAGAGTCGGTCAGCTTTAGTTGACCAAATACTTTAGAAATCCATAAAGTTTCTGCCACGGGGAACACTGAGTGTGTTCAAAATGAGCCCCTGAGCTTAAAACGTCTCTTTTTTTGTTGTGTGTGTGCATGTTGCTACAGGTGGGGAGAGTGATGTTGCACTCGGGTCTTGCTGGTGAATTTCCCATGGGCATCTGGTTGGCCACTGTCAGAAAAGAGTGCTGGACTAGATGGACCTTTGGCCTGATCCAGCAGAAGTCCTTCCTTCTTATGTTCTTTCCTTGTTTCCTATTTGATGTCAGCATAACTATAGCCTTCTAAGGGCTGGGGAAGCTATTATGTAATGCTCTCATGTGACCACTCATTCGAGAAAAGCCGACATGAAGATGGCTGACGGGATCAGGGAGAAGGGTCGATGGAAGAAGATTGGAAAAAATTCAAAATATATCTTCAAAAATATTGTAATATAAAAGACTGTTAGAAAGATGTTGGGGAAAGAAAATTAGGTCGTTTTGGTAGATATGATATAAAGGATTAAGTAAAAATGAGTTGATGAAATTGATGAAACAGAGGATGATTAATTACATTATATTAAATTAAAATACGTAAATAAAAATAAGGTTAGAAGGATTTGCTGGAAACACGATTTGAACTAGAATACAAAACTGGGAGGTGAGAGGAGGTCATGGAAATAAGTAAAGGGAAAAGGTTATGTAAAGGTTTAATCTGTTTTTGTTCTATTTTAACTCAATGCATTTTTATTTTTTTTGTTTCGTCTTTTTTCTTTTTTACTCTATTTTATTGTTCAATTTTTTTCTTGTTATATTTTTGCTTTGTTATGGTTAAATTTTTCTCTGTATTCTGTATTGTTTTTTCTTCTTTTTTTGTAATTTTAAACTTGGAATAAATATCATTTCAAAAAAAAAAAAGAAGAAGAAGAAGATGGCTGACGGGAACCTATTATGTAGCTAAATGGGCCTCAGGAGGATCCTTCTCCCACCATCCTTCACAGACACACTGCAGTCCACCTTGGCGAAATTTGCAGCCACCATTTGGAAACTCATGGTTTAAACCATTTGTATGTGAACATTTTGTCTCTTGTGTGAATCAGGAAGTTAAACCTTCTGCGTTCCAGCTGCCTGCTTGTGGGACACGCTTTGAACTACTGGCTTTCTGTCAAGGGAAAAGATAACCACCATCTCTTTGAAAGCTGCGGAACTGTTTGCCTCTTCTGCCAGCTCCTCTGTGTACTTGGACGGGCTGTGCCTGCCCAGTTTAATTAGCTCATCCTGAGACTTGGGAAGGAGGGCACAGCTGGAGATAACAATTCCCTGTTGGGGCACTTGCCCACTTCAGATCTTGGGAGGCTAGCTCCACCTGGCCTCCCTTGCTGCAGAACAGTGCATTTTGACAGTGAATGTGGCCCAGAGCTGTTTGAATTAAGTTGATGTTGGTTCTTAAGATCTTTATCCAGGCTCGGCTCATCAGCAGAGAAGCTGTATTTAGAGAAGTGCCAGGTAATGAGAACAGCCAAACAGCCTGTGAAGTGCAATCTGCTGGAGGGCCTAATTACACCTATACTTATGCTTTTCCCCCCAGCTTTTCCTTCCACCCATCAGATGATGATTAGACCTATTTATAGGGGCAAGTTTCTTATTATTCAGTGCAGTGAAACTCATGCCAATCAAATCAGTACCATCTGCATCTTTGATTGCTGCTTAATAACACCATGGAACACAGTTTAATTAAAGCAGGGTATAAATAGACTTCAGCTCCCCCCCCCAAAAAAACCCTTCTTCATTTGGTCTTACCTAGGTATCTGCCACCTCCTTGCTTATTCTAAATAAATGCAAATTGAAGGTTGCTTGACTTGGAGATCAACACATCTCCACCCTCAAATAGCTCTGCTGAATCAAGAGTTTATCCTCCACTCTCCAAAGATTTATCTATCTGATTTGTGCTCCTTCAGGACAGAATACATAATGCTTTCCCCCATTGGATGCAAATACAGACAAGAGGACCAATAATCTGCTGGGCAACGCAGATAGGATTTGACAGAATGGCAGTGTAGCTTCGTAAGGATTTGCATTTTCCAAAAACTACACGCAAATATCAAACTGCTAATAGAGCACTAAGGAACAGCATTTTGTGGGTGTGCTTAAGAAAGCTTGGGCAGAATTGCTGGGTGTTTTCTGTGTCCACAAAACTTTCAAATCTGAAGTCTGCTACCGTGAAGGGCTTGTGACAACTATCCCCTCACTCCTTTTTGTCCAGAGCACTTTTATTTATCTGTGGCACAGTGAACATTACAAAACGTGTGAATGGTACAGATACCCACAGTCACAAATTGGTAGCAGATCTAAACTGCTAGGACAAACACTAGGGAAGCAGGGACAATTCATAGTACTAATATGCAACACTAAAAATTATCAGTACAAATTGAGATTAACACCACCAGCAAAATACTACTGTGGATGATCCTCTTTGCAGTTCATAGGGGACATCTTTAGAAAATTGCAGTGAATTTGTTGCCTAAGGGTGGCGACCTGGTTTGTAATGGTTTGATTGTGGTGCGCCAACAGATCACAAAAACTATCAAACAGGGTCCAGCCAGTTCTTGTCCTCAAAAGGTTCTGAGATCTCTCTACGAGGGACTCGTTATACCATGTAGGCTGTGCCTGCACTTTCAAGGATCCTTGAATAACCAGCCAAGCGGACGCAACCTTTACATGGACAGTTTGTATGCACATAAGCCCTCTTGGACACTGTGCTAAAGATTTGTCTCAAGTGGGATCAAAATGGCTGGTTCTGCTTTCTGTGTGTCCATTCAAACAAAAGGTTAAATACACTCCTATATTTCCCACTTGTGTTTGCTACTTCCAGAACCTCAGCACAAGTTGCTGTTGTTTTTCAACCTGAGGAAGCCCACTGCGGTTAGATGTGTTCCAAAAAAGCATTCCAGTTCTTCTACTTGACATCCCTGCTGTCCTACTACTTCTCATCTGGAAGTGAGGTGTAGCCCTCTCAAAAATGGGCCACTGCTTGGCCCACTTCTGTCTGTCACAAGGGGAGATAAAAGCCTCTTTGACAACTTTTCATTTTTTTAAAAAAAACATTGCAACTTCAAGGGTGTTTCTGGCTTCTCCTGCCAGTCTGTCGTTTTGAATTGATACTGCTCAACACTCCTGACTTATTTTGATGATGGAGCTGCCAAATCCTATGACCCACTGTCTGATGCTCTCTTTATCACTTCTTCATGGGGGGAACAATCTCAGTACCAGAAGGTGGTGGAGTAAATTCCGGTTTGTCGGATGAACTCTGTTGGCGTAAGCTTTTTCCTTTTGTCTTACCAGTCTGCCTTCATCTCCTAGTAAGAAATGAATCCCACTTGGACTTCTGGGCATGTGCTTCTAGAGGAGTGGAGCTGGTGCTAGAGGTTTGCTGCGTCGACCAAATGACTGGGCCCCTGAGGTTCACTTTGATCTTCTCAAGCACCCAGTGGAAAATGAAGGGTTGTGTTCCCCTCCCCAAATCCTCTGTAGCCTGACAGTCCCCAAATCCTGGTACAGGCCCCGCAGAGGAGTAAATCGGGGAGCTCTAATTCCATGTAGCAGCACTTAGATTTTTGCAATTACGAATATTGTATACAAATAATGGTTAGAGGCACTAGTTGGTGCATAGGTTGTGTGGATGAGCAGAACCAACTAACTCACTAATGCAGTTGCGTCTGTGAATTTGATCTGCTCTTGCATCTTTGAAATAATTGCCATGGGCTTATGATCCCAGACCTTCTAGAAGTCCAAAGGGATGGACTTGGAGGTAACAATCAACACTGTCGGTTTGCAAGCCCCCCTCCACAGAGGCTGGCCCCTCTCACTGTCCTCGGAGCTTGCATACCGGTAACCTCCTCTGGCTGACATCCAGACAGACCAGGGAGATTTTGATAGGCGACATTTTCCCAAGCGTGGGTAAAATGCACACCCCCTTTTCCTGCTTCTTCCCTAGCAGGGAAAAGGAGACAGACAGAAACGTCTATTTACATTCTTTTATTTCTGTCTACAGCACTAGAGAAAAACACATCCTTTCAGTTCAGTTCTTCTAGCAAGTCTGACAAACTTCCTGAACATGCGCAAACGGAAGGTTTCAAATTACACTCTTCGCAGAGACTTTTCCAGCCTGTGAACTTCCTGGGAAATTCTTCTTTCCCACAGATAGGCGCATCATGTGATGTCAACAATCTGGCTGTCTGCAGCTGTGATGTTTCCATATACTGACAGTTGCGTCTGTGAATTTGATCTGCTCTTGCATCTTTGAAATAATTGCCATGGGCTTATGATCCCAGACCCTCTAGAAGTCCAAAGGGATGGACTTGGAGGTAACAATCAACACTATCAAAAGCCTTCTGCCGTAGAGCTTTGCATGGCATTAGAAAACTCGGGGGTTGGCAAGGCAACCTTTTGGAGCTGGTTGTTGGAGTAGAACTCCATCGTCCCTGGCTATTGGCCATGCTGGCTGGGGCTGATGGAAGTTGTTGTCCATAGCATCTGGGGGGCACTAAGTGTGGGAAGGCTAGAATAGAAGTCTACTCCCAGGAATCAGGATGCTGACATGGGCATGAATAAACTTTTAACAAGCTGTTGGTTGTCTTCTCAGGCAAAAATGGCTACTGTGACCCGGAAGTATTTCCTTGAGGGACAGACGTACTCTGTTCCCCTCATCCAGCCTGACCTCCACAGGGAAGAAACTATTCACCAGATAGCAGATGCACTTCAGTACCTGCAGAAAGTCTCAAGCGATATCTTCAACAGGTATGGTTCAGCCATATTGTGCGGTGGGAAACGGAGAAGTACATTGTGTGTGTGGGGGGGTGCTTAATCACCCACTTAGGTTTTTTTAGCCTCTGGGTGTCTGGCAGTCCAAGAAGTGGAGAAAGCTGGCATCTGAATAGGCCCAGATTGCTGCCTGCCCTCATATCTCTGTGTGATGGATCAGTGTTGTGAAAGCAGCAGCTCTGTGAGTCCAGGCAGCCCTTGCCCCTGCCTTACCCCCCACACAACTGAGGAGGTTGATTAATGCCTAACAAATTAAGGATTGGAAAGTCTCCCCCTGCCCTCCCCAAAAAAACCAGATGATCAAAATTCTGGTAGCTCTCCCAGCAACAATAATATGTTAGGAAAGCCTCCTGTAGGCCTCCAAGTATCTTTTCCACAGGAATGTTGACGGTAACCAAAATTGTGTTCGCTATTTTGCTTGGTACCACCTGTTAAGATAGTCTAAAAGGGCTCTGTTCTGCATTCCTTATTTGTGTGTTGTTGAATATCTATAGCAGGCATGGGCATCCTGGCCACATTCCCCCATGCTCAACCTTCTGGGGCCGTCAAGGTTGGCCAGACATGCTCCACTCTCCATGCTGGCAAACAAGAGGCCTTATCACAGGACACATTCCAGTTACATGAAATCAGTAGAGGAGGGTGCAGAGCAGGGCCAGTTAAGAGGTATAGCAAGGATGTGTGTTGCTTGGGCAGAGTCCCAAAGACCATGCAGAGAGACCTGGGGCCACATTCGGAACTCCAGGCCTAAGGTTCCCCACCCATGACATAGCAAGTATCAGGGCATCACAGCAGTAGCCTCATGTTTATGGAGCAATCTCCATCTGTGTCTCCCCCAGCAGCTTTTAGGAAACATAGCAGAGCCTGCCTACCTTGTAAAATGAGACTGAATTACTATATTGGGCAGTTATTGCATTATGATTTGAATTGTCACTGAGACACAAGTGTTACTCTGACGTTGCTTAGGTTTTTTTAGACTATTAAGTTGCTGCTGTTCTTAAATGGAGTGTTGTGTATCTATTCGTGGGCTGCCTCGAGCATATGGAGACGTGGGATATTTAAATGGTCTAAATTAAACAAATCAACCTTCCAGTTGCAGAGGGGCTGTCAGAATTTGGAATACCGCAAATGGGTGTTGGGGGTGAGGGTGCCACTTTCCAAATATAATTCAGCTTTCAAGAAAGCGGGTGCGATTTAGACTTCAGGCGTTCATTGTTCTTACAGTGTTAATTCTGAGCGCTGTTAGGCTGTGACAAATTAAGTGCTGTTGCATCAACAGCTACACCGACTGCAAGATCTTATTTCTGTACCCTTGTCTACATGCACATCACAAATGTAGCCTTGGATCTGTGTGGTTTTAAAACAGTACAGTGGTACCTTGGGTTACATACGCTTCAGGTTACATACGCTTCAGGTTACAGACTCCGCTAACCCACAAATAGTACCTTGGGTTAAGAACTTTGCTTCAGGATGAGAACAGAAATTGTGTTCCGGCGGCGCGGTAGCAGCAGGAGGCCCCATTAGCTAAAGTGGTGCTTCAGGTTAAGAACAGTTTCAGGTTAAGTACGGACCTCCGGAACGAATTAAGTACTTAACCTGAGGTACCACTGTAATGTGCACTGAAGAGGCTAGTTAAGGTAACTGCTGAGAAGTGTATAGCAAAGCCACTCTTTTCACCCACCCACCACAATACAAGTAAATGTTAAAAATGCAAACATTCCCAGTGGCCAGGAATTGCAAGTGGAGCTTGTGCTGTTACAGTCAGGTCCTGCTTGCCACAGGCCTGTCAAGTCCAGCATTCTGCTGTCATAGTGGCCAACCAGGTGCTTATGAGAAGCTCACAAGCAAGACATGAGCTTAGTAGCTTTCTCATGATCCCCCAGAAACTGCTCTTCAGGGGCATTCTGCCCCAGATGCTTCTCCTTGTACAATAGCAGAAGGCAGAATGTCAGGAAGGGATGTCTACAATATTATGACAAAAGATAGAGGCAGGACTCCAGTTCACAGGTGGCCCTTTTAATTGAAGTGGTCTTACACTTTACGCTGGGGTGACTAACCTGCAACCCTCCAGATGTTGCTGAACTACAACTCCCACCAGTCTCAGCTGGCCCAGTCAGGGCTGATGGGATCTGTAGTCTGGCAACATCTGGAAGGGGGCCCAGGTTAACCACCCTTGCCTTCTAGCCACAGGAACGTATGAGTTATTTCTGTATACCGCAGTGCCCCTCCCATCCTTCCCCGGGAGGAAGGGCTTCCTCTCTTAGCATGCCTGTCACACTCAAATCTCGGAACGCCAGCCGTGGCACTGCTCCCTTACTCTTGAGTGCACTTCTGGCTTGTAATTACTAATTCTTTCCTACAACAGGAGAGACTCCATCAGGCCTTTTGTTTGCTTTGCCTTTCCTTGGAGCTCTCTGATATAATTAATAATGATTCGGTAATTATGCAGGCGTCTGATTAAAAGTTCCATAACCTTGGGTGTTCTGTGCTAATCAGAGGGAAAGCTTTCAAGGTGAGGATCTCACCAGTTAGCAGAGAATGACCTTTTCTTTCTGCTATCTTGAGATAAGGTGTATGGATCTCACATTTGGGGGAGGGGGGGGAGCTCTGGCTTATCAGGGTGAAGTGTTAAGCTTTGAGCCTTCAAAAAGAGAGCTGTGCTGAGGGTATGGATTGGAGTGCCTCTGGTGCAGCATCTGCAGTGAACTGGTTGAAAGGACTCTGGGCCTTATATCACACCATCACAGGACTTCTTGGGGATGAATGTGCACTAAGATTTCCCCCCCCATCCTAAAGGTGTGTTTGTGTGTAATGCAGGACTCTGTGTCTGCTGGTGTTTTACTTCTACCTGAATGCCAAAAACTGCAGAAACTTGACTCCCAAGGCTTTCAGTTTATGTTTTGAAAAGTTTCTAGATGCCGTGTGTAAAGATTTTATTGGAAATGTGTGTTGAAATCTTGGAGGCCAGAGGAGTTGAATAGCATTCCAGTGATCAGAGGGTACGCTGCAGTAGCCTCTAATTAACTTATTGTCTCTCCCCATGACCATCACATACCTGTCGCTGAACCATAAGCTTCTTAATCCATGACCTGCAGAATAAAGGGCACAGATCTGCAAGATGTTGGGGCTGCTATTTAAAAGCCCAGTACATGCACAATCCTCCTCGTGTGTTCCATGATAACCAGTTCAAGAACTCTTTGCATAGGCCAGGGCAGGTATCCAGCAACTAGATACAACCCAGATGCCCCTGAGCTTGCAAAATAGGGAGGCCACGTTTCGTGCTTTACAGAGGAAAGTCCTCTATTTGAAGGGCTGTCTAACTCGAGTGCAGTTTAAAGATAAAGCAGTTCTAAGAAAGGGAGGATGGAAGGGTTCCTGAAACAGCCCATCAATGGCTAGCACTTGGATTTCAGACTGAGCAGGCAAACAGGTCACATGCTTCACAGCCTTCTCTGCTAAATATATTAGCATATGAAAATTTTATGTTTATTTGTGCCCTGTCCTGCCCTTCTTGGTGATCCATAAGTCACCACTCTATTGCAAAACGACTACTGTGTGCTCCAGTAGCACATTAAAAAGGGGGAAAGTGGGAAGCTGGAGACAGAATGGTTGCTGTCTAGGACATCTGCATCAAGAGTTGAACAATTTTCCAGCATTTTGAAGTGAAGCATTGAAAACCATAATCGGTAGTAGTTCGGATGTCTGCTGGTTGGCTATCATTATCCAGGCAGGCCAGAGATCCCACACACAGAGGCATAGGGAGGTCAGGTGGTACCCGGTGCAGAAAATTTCTTGTCACCCCCCCCCCCATTGATTTGATTTGATTTTATTTTATTTTTTGCCTGGAAAAATGGTTTTACATTATTTCATATTTTCTTACAAAGGAATGTGGATTCTGAGCCTCTGATAACAAGTAGGTGACTATGGACAGATACTTAAATCTACAAGATGGATTGTGTTTTGGCTTGTGTTATTTTATTTATATTTATTGTTTGTTTATTTAATAAAATTTATTTTAAAAAACCTGCAAAGTGGCTTACCAAAACAAAACAAAAAAAAACCATAGCAGTAAAATCAAGAAAAATAAGATGTAAGTTTTAAGTTTTAGGGTTTTTTATAGTAAGATAAGGTTAAAATAGACTAAGGTAATGTAATAACAGAATATTATGAAAAATGGAAAGGATTTGCTGTGATAATTAACAACTAAGATACAAAAAAAGGGAGGAGGGAGGAGGTCAATGAAAGAAGGCAATGACAGTTAAGGATTTGAGAATATTGGATTTGTTTTTAAATTTTTGTGGCTTATTTTTGCTTTTTGATTGTGTTCTGTTACGTGTTTTGTTGTTATTTTTTGATTTTGATTTTTATCAATTTGTATTGTTTGATTGTGGTTTGTTTTTCTTTAGTTTTTTCTCTTTCTTTTTCTTTTTTGTTTTTCCCGTAATTTTAAAATTCTTAATAAATATCATTTTTTTAAAAAAAAGTAAAATCAAGAAAAATTAACAATCCTACTTTAAAAAATGTTGTTGTTGTTGTTTAGTCATTTAGTCGTGTCCGACCCCATGGACCAGAGCACGCCAGGCACTTCTGTCTTCCACTGCCTCCCGCATTTTGGTCAAACTCATGCTGGTAGCTTTTATTATTAATAAAAGTAATATTAAAGATTAAAATTACTTCAACTTCCTAAGCATCTAGGTATGCTTGCCTAAAGAAGAATACTTTTAGCAGGTGCCCGAAAAGAGTCTGGCAAAGGCACGTGCTTTGTTGAAATTTCAGCCTTCACGACATAGGAAAACAGCCAAGTAAACAGCTATTTTCGTGGAGGAGGGTCAAGATATTAACTGATATGCATGAAATTTCATATGTAGCTATATAATCCCTAGTGCAGTAAGATAAGACATTTGGAGCAGGCATTTTTTAAAAAAAGTTTTTAATGAACCGCCCTAGTAGGGCAGTAATTGTTCCTTGATAATGTGTCACCCCCCTCCTTGATGGCACCGGGGGGGCGGTCCGCCCCGCTGCACCCCCCCTTTCCTACACCCCTGCCTGCACAATGACCTGATTGCTTGCCTCCCTCAAGAGAAGTTTCCACAGCAGCTTGGGAGACCAATCCTAGCCAGTCCTTATAAATTGCACAGGACTCAGCCCCCTCGTATCCTGGGTTCCAGCACTTCAGTTAAACAAATGTTCCCAAAGACACACTGAGTACATGAGTTGCTCAATGTAGGTAGGTGGCAGACCAGAGTCCGAGCTCTTTTTTTAAAAGCACATAAAAATGGATGAATTAAGTTTTATCATGTCACAAAAGAAGTTCGTGGCACAATGCATTTGTTAGTCTTTAAGGTGCCAGGAGGCTTTTCGTTGTCCTCATAACAGACCGGCATGGCTACCCTTCCAAAATGGAACACTGTCCCTGCTGCCAAGCAATACCTGCTAAAAACTTATTGGGGGAGATTTGTACTTGCTACCCTTGCTAACCGTAATGCTGTGTACACGTCATGCCAAGTGACACTTGATCGAAGCCATGTGCGTTTTGAAGAGTCTGGGATTTTGCAGGCAGGACTCTTTGCTTCCGAAAGAAACTGAAGGAGGTTTTTAGTGGCACTTGAAAAACAAGTGGCCTCTGTCTGTAGCCTGAGACCTTTGGCCTAAGCCGATTATCAGATCAACTTTGGATGCCACCAGGGCAGTGCTGGCATAGTAATTTGGGGAATTCTCCCTAAATAAAGAGGCGGCTATATTCTCACATGGTGGGCGAGGGGAAAAGAGAGGAGCAAGTCATGAGAATCGTGTAGCATATACAGACTTCAGCCTGGATTGGGTTCAGACACATCCACCCAAATATGAATTTCCAGTAGTGGGCATCCTTGGATTTATTTCCGCCTTGGCCCTGCTTACTTTGGGTGTCATATTTTTCCTGACTTCCCATGAGCATCTGGCTGGCTGCCATGCTGAGGTAGGTAGACCTTTGGTCTCACCCAGTGGGGCTCTTCATATGTTTTTTAGGGCAATGGTCTTTAACCTTTTGAGGCCCTAGCTTTAAAATGGGCCTCTATGTTGCAGGTAAAATTGCATTTTTTTACCTGTATATGTGGTTCTCTTTCTCCTCCCAGCAGCCACAGTGCATGGTATTTGTGGTTTCCCTCTTCATGAATCCTAAGTCAGATGGAAACAGGGAAATATTTGGAAACCACACCCTTTGCAGTCAGGGCTGGAGTTAGGTATGATGAGGCCCTAAGCTACTGAAGGTAATGGGGCCCCTTATATGTCCAGCTGTCCTTTGCCAACAACAAATTGTTGCTGTTTTTTGTGTTGAATATTTGCTATATGGTAATTTATGGACCTAAATCTAAAGCCATTTGCACATAACAAATAGGTTTTATTTTATTTGTTTTTTATCTTATATTTTAGAAATGTACATCCAGTTTTTTCTTTCCTTTAAATTTTATTTTGGGGGGCCCAAGAGAGTGGGGCCCTAAGCTATAGCTTGTTTAGCTTATATGTAAATCCGGCACTGTTTGCCATGTTGCAGGGGGTGCGGAAAATGAACGCTGCAGCTGGTGCTAGAAGCAGCCTTGCGGCCAAACCAGTACAGCTTATCAAAACATTAATATCCCTCCTTTCTGTCAAAAGGCCCCACCAAGCCAGCTTTCAGTCCAGATGTTTAAAACGATTGATTTACAAATTGCCAATGTACAACAGGTAGAAGAGAAACTTGAAAGCAGCCAGAAGAATAAGCACAGCAGCAGCAAAGAACAACATAGCTCCTTAGATGAACGGGGTGGACTTTGGTCTTTCAAATTTCTGCAAGGCCAAAATTCAGCACTCCACTGCGTCTCACCTTCCATTCTGCTCAATTCACGGCATCATAATTGCAGTGCCCTGCAGCTCCCTCTAGGCTCTGTTCTCAGTGTGGCAATAGGGGCAGATTTACGGCAGTGTGAGCAGTGTGGTTGTCAAGAAGGGCGCCTTCTCAAAGCCCGTTAAGCGCTTGCCCAGCTTTGGGAAGGAGATAGGGAGGGCTCTAGGACCCTGCCAGAGCTTCATGCTTCCTTCCCAAAGCCTGACTTAAGGGCTTCAAATGGCCTTGTACAGGGCGGCATATTACCAAGGTCCCCAGTGGTGGCGGAACCAGTTGCGCTGCCCTAAATCCGCCTCTGTAGTGAGCCATCCTGCCTGCCATCTCTCCAGAAGCCTGCCATCTTCTCTGTAATCATAGGAGCAATTGACATTAGGAGAATAGAATGGTTGTTTCCTGCTGTGTAGACATACCATTCCGTAATGGCTGGCAACACACAGCAGCACCATTTTATAAGCCTTACTGGCATAGCCGCTTGTGGGACTTACAGGGCATTTTGACTCCTTCCCTGTCCTTTCTATATTGCAGTTAGCAGTACCTCAAAAGCAACCCCAGGGATCTTGGATGGAATTGCAAATGGCATCAGTATATTTCTTACAATGCAGCATAGATTTCAGGACAAGCGTCAAATGTCGTTGAATGAGAGCCATACGCCCACCAATTAGGGACCAGTGCCCTGGGAGAGCAGTGCTTTGTGTCACTTAAGGACAACTTGTTCTAGCATCTCTGCATGGTGACTCTCAACTCCCCAGGAAGGCGTGTTACTCACTGCATGTGTATGCTTGCTGGCCCCTAATGTATGTATACCCTCTAAGCAGCTCAATAGCATAACGTTTCTTAGGCCAGCAAATTGCGTTCTGGGAAATGCCAGGTGCAGAAGGTTGATATAGTTAGCCCCTACATGCTTTGACTCTAAATGCCTGGTGTATTTAGCAAATCTGGCTGCAGTTCTTCCTTTCCCCATATATTATTCGAAGGTCAGGCTTCAGAGGAACGCTCTTCAGCTTGCTAGGATAGTTAGCACTTAAATGGCAGGGAAGGGCCAGAGCGGAATGGTAGAGTGTCTGCTTAGCTTGCATGCAGGAAGTCTCAGCCTCAGTTCCAGGTAAAGCTGGGAAATACAGCTATCCGAAATGCTGGAAAGGTGAGCTAGTTGGACCAGTGCTTTGACTCTGCACAAGGCAGCTTCCTGTGCTCATACATAGCACATCCAGAGAGAGTCCCTTTGGAAGTTGTGTCCTTAATCAGCTTTGGCTGTGGCCAACTTTCTTAAGTGTGGAAGGGTCATGCTTGTCTGGACAGGTTGCTCTAGGGTGGGGTCCCCTGTCATGGCAGCTTGGTCCAGAAGTGTTTGGCTCGTTCAGCTACCCACTCAAGGGCTGAATATGCCTCTCCTGAGAAATTGAGGAGACCCTAGAGGAACCACTCACTTTCCAGGAGGAAAGAGTCGTAGAGATGTGAAGGCTCGGGAAAAAAGTGGGGAGGGGACCCCATTTTCCTTAGTTTTTCTCCTGAAGCCTTTTGTTTACTTTGTTTTGCCCCCAAAATTGGACTGTTACATGTGAAAGGATAGAGAAGCTTGTTTCAGTCCCAGCATACCTTCAGTTTTTAGAGGTCCATGCCTGGATAGCTCAGTTGGTTAGAGCATGGTGCTGATAATGCCAAGGTTGCAGGTTCGATCTCTGTATGGGACAGCTGCATATTCCTGCATTGGAGGGGGTTGGACTAGAATTCAGGGGTCAGCAACCTAAGGCCCATGGGCCAGAAGTGGCCCACGGAGGCTGTTTAATCGGCCCATGAGCTGCCCCCAAAGCGAGCCGCCCATTTGGCGATTTCCCGTGCTAAACCAGCACGGCGTGGGGACTCTCTTCCGCAGCTCCGGAAATCACTCCTGCGCATGCCCAGATGCCGGAAAGCGCTTCTGCACATGCCCTGGTGCCAGAAATTGCATCTGCGCAGGCTGATTTTCAGCATCTGGGCATGTGCAGAAGCGATTTCTGGCACCGTGGACATGCGCAGATGTGATTTCTGGCGTCATGCTACGCCAGCCCGGCCCACAGAGGATCTCTGCAGGAGTGATCCGGCCCATGCCCAGTAAGCCTTGCTGACCCCAAGACTAGATGATCCCTAGGGTCCCTTCCAACTCTCCAATTCTATGAAATTTGGCGACAAATGCAAAGAAGCAGCCACTGATAGTGATAGCTCAGCAAAGGAGACTGATTAAATTGGTTGGTGCCTGACATAACCTTTATTTGGGAACTTGGTGTGAAGGATGTATCTGGTTTGCTCAGGTGAAAGGGAGGGTAGTGGGTTTTTTGTGGCGGGTGGGGCGGGGCAGTGCTTCTTTTCCATTATAAAAAAAACCCTTAGATATTAGCAGATATGAACAAATTTGACAACCATCTCAACATCAATGCCATCTGCACACTCCTTTAAATAATTCAGCAACACTCTCACCAAGGAAGTTTATCTCCGGTTGCATGATATACCGGCCCCCTCCCCACCATTTTTTTCGGGTCTCTTGTGATTTGCAAGAAGGCATCATATGCAGGTTTCCTTTGCCAGTCTTGTTTGTCTTAATAAAAGCGGGAAGGCCTGCCTTTTCCCATCACAGTCAACCCCTAAGCCCTCCCACTGGAGTTCAATTTCATGTTCTTTTCTTATGGGTACGTTTCTTCCATTCATTGGGCCCCCAAGGAGCAGATTCAGAGAAGTCACTTCATTTTACAGGCATGACTTCAGTCAGAGGTTTGGTGGGGAGGGAGCTGTCTGGAAATATAACACTCTGCAGCTTGAAATATCTCTTGCTGCAAACTCCCAGCAACAAAGTGGGGAGGGAAGGGAGAAGAAGTGCAAAAGGTCTGCTCTTCACACTTGGATGGAAGATTACGCTATCTCTCCCTCTCTCTAGTCTTTCCTTTTTGACTAAATGTACTGTCAATGGGCCGTGTCTGAAATTAGAAAGGGCTCGGAGGCTGGGGGGGGGCACGTAAAGTCTTTTGTTAACAGACTCATGAAAAAGGACAAATCTCTCAGTAGTTTGGGGAGAAGAAATTTCTCTGTGACCGGAGAGATATAGGACAGCACCAAGGATGTCAGGAGAACTACACAGGACCCGTAACTGCATGGACAGATTTACTATCGTATTGGCCCAAATATAAGCAGCACCTGAATATAAGCTGCACCTTTAAAATTCAAGGGGAGGGGGGAGAGAGAGAGAGAAAAGACAATACCTGAATATAAGCCGCTCCCTTAAAATTCTGCAGGCACTCACACCTGTTCCATTTTACCGTATGTCTGTTTCAGCAGCGATATCGTAAAAGCCAGTTTTTGTAAGGTCGCGAATTTAAGCTACACTTTAACTTTCTATGGTAAGAATTTGGGAAAAAAGTGAGGCTTATATTCAGGCCAATACAGTATGTGTGAACACAACACAACTTTATTCAGGGAGGTAGCCATTTTAAAAACCAATGTGGGTGCCAGAGGCCTTGTTAGGGGGTGGCCTAGGGACTCCAAGCCCTGGGTCTTTGGGGCAAGATGCCTAATCTCCAATTCTTACCCTAGGGTTGCCACACGTCCGCAACTTCCTGGACATAACTGGTATTTTGCCCTCGTAAACAGTGTCTGGGTGGAAAGTGTAGATTTTGTCGAATTTCATTAAAAATAGCTCAAGAACTCTTTCTTGTTGAAGAAGCTCAACAACTTTGGGCAAAACTCAACAACTGTTGTGTCCATATTTCCACTTTTTTAAATACGACAACCCCATCTTACCCCCTTTTAAACTTAAATTTTGTTTTCTTGCTTTAAAGGGTGGGTGGTTGTGTGGCAAAATGCAGTGCTAGTGATACCCAAGTTGACTATCTTAATTTGCCCAGGGGCACACAATGGATTTTATTCAGTACTCTCATTCCTGTGGATTTTTGGCGGCACGTTGGAGCTTCCCCTCCCTCTCTTTAAAAAGAGAACTTTAAATGAACTAACACCTCCAGCATTATTTTACTTTTTAAAATGCTAGAGCAGTGTGCAAGACCCTTCAGATCAGGGATCTGCCTTGTGCTTATGCTACTTTGTAAAACACCATGTAGACAGATAAACTAAAATCTTAAGAACAAACGAGCAGCTTATACTGACTACAAAAAGGATAAGGGAGTTAGACAGGAAGACCTATAGGAAGGGCAAAGATGAGGATGGAACAGCAGGCAGAAAAATCCAAGTCGAGTGGCAGAACGAAGAATGCAAACAAGAGGTTGGGAGATGAGAAATGGGTAAAATCAACAAAGAGAACATTGCAATAGTGCAGATGTACGATAGCAAGAGACGGCCGGAAGAACAGCAGCGTTGACACAGAAGGAAGACTGGATCTTAGAGATTGTGCAAATGGAAGTGGCAAACTTATGAACTGATTTGAAATTGAAGAGTGAAAAATACAGAGGAAGGAAAAGCTGCAGGAAGTTAGAAGTGTGCAGTCTACAAAGTGTATGTCAGAAGTGCTACTTTTTTATTATTAAAAAAAGGATAGTTTTGCATCTCATCCTGAACATGCAGCTGTAATAATACTCATGTCAGTGTCATTTAATGAAGGCTGACGCCGGAGTCAGCTTCCTTTTATATACTTGCTTGAGTATTGTTTAGCGCAGATTTGACAACCATCTTCCAGTCTCCAGTTTTCCAATAGCACAATAAAGATTCACAGATTTTACATGAAGGTCCCACTACTATAGATCTGTACAAGAAACATACGTTGGCATCTGTTTGTCTCAAGAGATAATAGAAGAGTGTGCCGTTGGGGGTCAAGTCAAGCTGTTGGAGAGTTACAATGCCTGCTGTGGCTGTAGAGACCAATACGGAAGAGACTTGTTTTGTTGCAGCTGGGCAGGCAGAAGAAGGCATCCGTGCTGATGCAAATGTACCATAGCGTTTCTTCTTTCTACACTCCTCCCAGTGGTCATTCCTCCTCTGGTCACTTCTGTGGATTCATGACCTGACTTATTGTCTCCAGGCGCTGTTGGTTGTTGAAATCTGACCTTACCCGCTGAATTAAAGCTCGGTTAAGCAAAACAACTCTTTTCTGTGCATCTGATAAGATCCAATTCAGCGGGTGCGATTGAATTTTCACAGGGCACAGCCGTGGAGCAGTAAGAAAAGCTCTTGGACCCGGGGGAATTAATTGTTACATAATACAATTGAAATATGGGTCAAGTGAAAGTGTGGGTGATCCCTTGGTGTCACCAATCCCAAACTGTGGGATTGGGCAGGCATCTCTACTTTTGACTTCCATGTGTCTCTTGAAGACTTTTTTTAAATGTCAACAGGCCTATGCAATTGTTTAACATCTTCTTCAGCATCCAGTTATTTTAATGATTGTTCTATACAGCCAATAACCATATCACACAAGAGTTCTGTTCCCGCCCCCCACATGTGTCAACAGGGCGCATATAAGCAGTTTTTTGCCCCGCCTCAATTTCACCCCGTTCTGCCTTCTTCTGGGTCCATTGCGTCAATTGGATGTGCCCAAAATGGCCTCCGCCTGTATTACTTTA
Source organism: Podarcis pityusensis (assembly GCF_964106645.2). Taxonomy (NCBI): domain Eukaryota; kingdom Metazoa; phylum Chordata; class Lepidosauria; order Squamata; family Lacertidae; genus Podarcis; species Podarcis pityusensis. Next base: position 20,383,303 of record NC_138035.1, read on the forward strand.
AGAGTTTTTAAATGTTGCTGTACACCTTTCTGATGTTTTGCAAGAGGGCAATATGTAAGAAAGAAAGAAATAAAATAGTTCTCCACACAAAAAAATAGTTCTATACAGACTGAAAATTCCATTTGGTTGCAGGAGGGGAGGTTAGGGTAGAAGTCGTCTTCTATTGGACACACTGACTGTCTGAATGGGTTCCCTCCCCCCTTGTATGTGGGAGCATTCAGTCACGTGAGCCCCCACTTTGCTCCTTGAAGTGGTCCAGTCCAGGCAGAGGACTGGTTCTCTCTGAGAACCAGGGGCAAGGGGGCTGTAGCACACATTACGCAGCAATAGTGGAGCTGCTGGCTATCCCAGCTTCCTGACAAGTGTGCCAGTATGTAGGCTTATCATCTGTTACTTTTTCAGTGTACATATAAACAACATAATGTGTGAGGAGCCTTGTTTAAAGACAGCTTTTACCCATGACAGATGGCCAAGTTGACTTGCTTTTATACTAAAAACTTCCAGTAACTTAAACCCTTGCCTGTTTTTAAGTGTCATTATGATAACAAAAAATGGGTGAGCATGCAATGGGGCTTTTTAAAATAATAATGCAAGTGAAAAGCTGAGTTAACAATAGATGCCTGCAACCGCAACTTGCAAAATGTAAATAAACTGTTTTTTCCAGAATGATAGATTTTGTGTACTTATGTAACTGTCTGTTCAATATTTCCAAGTCAATTTTACAACGTTTAATTCGTCAAAACAGTCAGATGAGATCTTGCTTTGTTCCATCACTGTTTCTGCATCAATAGAGAAGTTCCCCATCAAGGTTATGAGCAGAATTGGTAAACATACCGAGAATCACCGTAGATTTTCTCTCCCAGACCCATTTAGACTAGTGCTCTGTAGAAACTTGTTCTCTCAAAGGTGTTTCATTGCTGCGAAAAAGGCTTCCATTTTTCTACTGCTTTCTCGGGTATTATTATTAATATTATTAATTGTCTTTTATATCCATCTCAGAAGGGACGCGGGTGGCGCTGTGGGTTAAACCACAGAGCCTAGGGCTTGCTGATCAGAAGGTCGGCGGTTCGAATCCCCACGACGGGGTGAGCTCCCGTTGCTCTGTCCCTGCTCCTGCCAACCTAGCAGTTTGAAAGCATGTCAAAGTCCAAGTAGATAAATAGGTACCGCACCGGCGGGAAGGTAAATGGCATTTCTGTGCGCTGCTCTGGTTCTCCAGAAGTGGCTTAGTCATGCTGGCCACATGACCCAGAAGCTGGACGCCGGCTCCCTCGGCCAATAAAGCGAGATGAGCACCACAACCCCAGAGTCGGTCATGACAGGACCTAATGGTCAGGGGTCCCTTTACCTTTACCTTTATATCCATCTCAAGGCAGTTGACAAACGTACCCTTTAAACAGTTACAATACCAAAAAACAAACAAACCACAATTAAAAATAGGCTTAGAAACAAAAATGAACACCTAAGGCAAAATAAGCACCTTTTAATCTAGCCGGAAAAATGTGTCAAAACAAAATGTATTTAATAGTTTCTGGAAAGTACACACAGTGGATTCTCTAGCCACACTGAAAGCCTTGCTCTCAGTTACTGTGCAGTGAGCTACTGATATTTTGGGGTCTTTAATTAGAAATTCTCCTGTAGAACGCAGGTGGTCTCTCAGGTAACCCAATCCTGATCTGAATAGGGCCCTTATATGTTAGTACCAAAAATCTTCCAATTAACCCTTGTTCAGCTCCATCCTGTGCTCTTAAGGCGATGTCATTAAAGAGCCCTGAACTGCACAGAGGAAACCGTGTCCATCGTTCTCCCTACCCTACTCCTTCAATGGGCATCACCCCTCCCAGAAACTAGGCAGTGCTTTTGGAGGAAGGAGCTGCATAGTGGACTCATTCAGTGTGGCCTAGGACAGGGACGTCCAACTCCCAGGGGAAAAAACTGGCAGTGATCTGGAGTTCAGAGTTGTTGAGCTTTTTTTTTTTAGGGGGGCAGGTCGAGGTTGTTGAACTTTTTTTAGGGGAGGAGCAAAAAGTTGTTGACTTTGGGGAGGGGCTTCTCAAAGTTCTTGCCCTTTTTTAAAACAGTAAGTGTGCGGAATTAAAGTAAATCGCTCACCAACAGCATCCGCTAACAAACGAACACAGTGCGACAGCATACAAGAAAGGAACGAACACTAAACGCAATGCAGGGAAAGACCGAGGGGGGCGGAGGCATTGTTATAAACAATGTGAATGATCCTGTGATCGACCACGGTAATCTGGGGATTGACCTGTTGATCGCGATCGACCAGTTGGACACCCCTGGCCTAGGATGTTTGACATTACCTGAGCATCGTAAGACAGAGAGGGTGTATGGGGTGTTAGGGGAGGAGGAGTACTTCTGGTGGGGGACACCTTGTGCTCTTTCTGGGGTACTTTGACCACCTGTGGTCCCCACCCTGCACTCAGCTCTCACCTGTGGCTACTAGAAGCTGTCAGCATGTGACAGTGGCCGCACCCCAAGAATGGCTTTGACTGGATGGCTAAACCAGGTGAGGGTAGCCGATGGGTCTCAAACCCTCGGTGAATTAGGAACTTCCCCTGCATGCAAAGATAGGCTTTGACCGGTTGAGCAGAATAGACCATCCAGTAGTACGTCCAGTGGTCAAGGAGGCGTGCACTTGCTGTAGAGGGAAGTGAGGGGCAGATGGGGTTCGTCAACCTGAGAAGGTAGCCCATCTAGGAGAAGGAAAGCTCTGGTTGTAAACCTCCGCTGTCTTACTGGTTATCTTTGGGAGAAGAAAAGGCTATGGAGTAAACCCTGCACAAATCTGGAATGGAGTCCCTAAGACAATTGGATGGCGTCTTGTACGCCTCCTTCTGGCAACTGCTACAGCCAAGCTGGTGCCAAATGTATTGCTCTACTTTCCTTTGGACCACATCAGCGAAGCCAAGAGGGGGGTCTTGTCGCATGGGCAGCCCTGGACCTCCAGGCACACCCGCCCAGGCTTCCACCCCGGGAGGTCACTTTGGTGCTGCTAAGGAGCAGTTTGATTTCACCTCTGGAGGCGCACTCCATTGTCGCTCAAGACAGACGGATGCCAGCAACAATAAGATTATGTAGCCCTTCCCTGCTGCAGCAACATGAAGAAGATATTTTAAAAATTGGAGGTCTGAGAACTGATACCTTTTTAACTCTGAGGAGCAACTCTATTTAAATGTAAAGTTTGGAAATCAAAGCAAATAGATAGGGTGAAAACATGCCCTGTTGAATCTGCTGCAGAAAAAAAACACACCCTTTCTCCATGTACTGGTAAGTGTATGGGTGAGATGTCTTTATGTCTGCCTGTGTGCAGCCTGACAGCTCTGATCTTTACAATTCCCCACAAGGCAGTTTAGCACCTCCCTAAGTGGGACTGTCTGCTAGCATTTCAGCACCTGCAAATCAGGCTCAAGGAGTAATCAAAGTGTGATAAACATTAATTAGGATAATCGCCAATAGCTTAATGGGGGTGGAAGAAGAAATCTTGATTACGTTTTTCCCTCATGGGAATTCTACCCGTCAAGTTTTTGATTGCACTTACTCAGACATGAAATAAGACGTGGAGAAGCTGCTTTGAATGTGAAAGGGGGGAAAGAGGCAAACAAGTAGGGCTGGGATGTTTTCCCCCCCTTGTGACCGAACACTTGAACTTATTTGGCTTTCCTGTGGGGAAAACACACACACAATAAGTATCTGAAGAAGTGTGCTTGCACACGAAAGCTCATACCAAGAACTAACTTAGTTGGTCTTAAAGGTGCTACTGGAAGGATTTTTTTATTTTTACACAATAATTTGTTGCCTTTCAAACTTTTGAGGGGAAATTGGCATTTATAATGGTCTTTAAATGCATCCCTGATCACCCATAAATTGGAAGTGTCTGCTGTTTCCCTCTGTGCTTTCACGAGCAAATAATTGACTGTATAGAAGAAGTTTTGTGCGGGGGTTTTATTGAATGTGCAGCGCTCTCCAAGGGCACCGATGTCTCCAACTCTCTCCTGACTCTGAAAAGCCATTGCCGGCCTCCCTCTGCCCCTCCACACAGGAACAGCAGTTGTCTAAGCTGGTACCATGCTTGAAGGAGAGAATCGTAGAATTTTAGAGTTGGGAAGGGACACCCAAAGGTTGTCTAGTCTGACCCCCTGCACTGCAGGAATCACAGCTGAAGCATCCATGGCAGATGCTTAAAAACTTCCAATGAAGGAGAGTCCTGCAACTTCTGAAGAAGTCCATTCCACTGTCAAACAGATTTTACCACCAGAAAGTTCTTCCTGTTGTTTAGTCAGAATCTCCTTTCCAGAGTCCTACCCTCTGGAGCAGGAGAAAGCAAGCTTGCTCCATCCTCCATGTGGTTTTGTATATATTGTGGCATTTTATGCATTGGGACTTGCAGTTATTTTTATTATTCATAGTTTAGTAAGTATTGTAATTATTAAGAGTGAATTTCTAATTACCATTTGCTGATGTTTTGAGAGTTAATTTTATAGCGTACTATTATATTCCAATAGATTATTAAATATTACTTTATTTGATATAAGTCGTTTCATTTTAAAGTTAGGTTTTATTATTACCTTTTGTATTGGATCAGATTATTATAAGCTGTGTGTTCTTTGTGGTATATTTTGATGCTGTAAGTCGCCATGTGCATAGCAATATTGAAGGGCGGCATACAAATTAAAAGTGAAATGAAACGAAATGAAAATTCATTCTTGGCCCTGCACCCCAGTAGTGCTGTGGCTGCCCCACACTCTTGAACTCCTACGCGCGCGCGCACACACACACACACACACACACACACACACACACCTCTCTGCCCACCGCAGTGCTGAGTCTCTACTTCAATTCCCCCTTTTTACTGTTGCCACCCAAACCTGTGAGGTCGGGGGGGGGGGTTGTGTGTACACAATAGTTTCTGTCTGGAATTCAGCCTTGTGCTCACCCTTAATCTGCCATTTTGCATGTACGAAAGATGGGCTTCAGGAGCTCCTATGCTTGGCGTCTGCCAACCTGCAAAACCACAGGGCATTCCTGCTGGCGACTGTTCGGTTTCAGCACCCAAGGCTGGCAGCTGTACAGACCACCTTTCCCTTCGCCTGCCCCCCCCCTCTTTTACTGCTCTATCCTATACATATGCAGTAGGTCTTAGGGGGACAGTCATTTAATACTTGAGCTGTTTTATCCTCTTGTGCTGTTCATTTCTCATTTCGTTCTGTAATGTTCTTTCTCCTTGACTGATCATTTACTTTTCTACTTGAGACATGAAATTGGAGTTGCTTGGTATTCTGGGAAGGTCTACTTCGCAGCTTTCCTTGACGTTTCTGGTGCTCAGCTGTAATTGCCTAACCTCCTCCCATTCTTTCGGGGGCCCTCTCTTTATTGGAGTGAGTTATTGTTAGTCAATTTGTGCCTGCCTAGGACCCAGCTACTGATTACAAATGACCCTTCGATGACTTATCTGCCTCAGGCAGTTAGTGCCGGCTGGTCTCTTGTTTATCGAACAGTTTGGCACATATTAATTGCGAACACTGACCTTCATTTCTGAGCCATCCCTAGCCCTGTATTGCCCTGTGAATCCAAGACCTTATAAACCACACTGGAGTTCACTCTCTTTAACTCCTAATATGGCCTCTCTATCTTATTCAGGCCCCTCTTCCATCACTGCATGCATCAAATCCAGGGGCAACAGCTGCTACCAGAGCATTGGTGCCTTATCCCATCAGACAAAAGGCACTGCATAGTTGTGAAGATCACCGATGAACAAAGTTATGCTCTCACTTATGCATTAAGAGTATGGATTGACAAAGTTGCCGCAAAGCATGGAGATTCTGGAAATGCACTGGTCATCTGTATACAGGTTAGAATAGGGAGCTTATGAAGAGGCCAAACAGACAAATCCAGTGTCCATTTAAGTCCAAGGGTAGCCAATGTTTTGCCCTGCAGATGTTGTAAATTAACTTCTATCAGCTCCAGACAGGATGGTCAATGGATACATCCTGAGAGATGTAGTCCATATCAACCGTAGGCCACCATGTTGACTACCCTGATCAAGCCTTAGCATCCTGATTTCAACAGTGGCTAACTGGGTGATTCTGAAGGACCAGCTAACAAGGGCATGACAGCAACAAGGGCATGCCCTGCTATTTACCTGCTGGTATTCAGCGGTCCATGGAAGCTGAACATGGATAATTTTTCAAAGTCTTAACACCAAGGTTGCTGGTTCGATCCCCATATGGAACAGCTGCATATCCCTGCATTGTAGGGAGTTGGACTAGATGATCCTCAAGCTCCCTTCCAACTTTATGATTGTATAAGGAGCTCAGGGTGGCATACACTTTTGTCTTCCTGTTCCATATTTTGCCTTCATAGCAACTCTTAGGCCGGGACTGGGGAACCTGTTGGGACTCCCAGCTCCCGTCAGCCTCAGCTAACATAGCGGTCAGGGATGATGGGAGCTGTAGTCCAACAACATCTAGAGAACCTCACATTCCCTATCCTTGCATTTGACTGTGAGATGGTGACTGACCTGAAGTCATCCAGTGAGCTTCATGGCTGAGTAGGGATTTGGACCCAGGTCTCCCCAGTCTTAGGTTGATACTCTAATAATCAAACCAGGGACGAGGAATCTTTTCTTGTTAAAGGTTGCATTCCCTCAGGGTTAAATTGAAAGGGGACCAGAGCCGAGCATGGGGGGTGGGGAGCCCTCCTTCCTTCCTTCCTTCCTTCCTTCCTTCCTTCCTTCCTTCCCCACCCAGTGGGCTACCTGGGGAGGGTGAGATCACTCTCTTGCCAAAGATCTGGACAGATTCCTTGCAGAGCAATGGCTTCACAATTGGAGGCAGTAATGCTTCTGAATACCCGTTGCTGGAAACCACAGGAGGGAAATGTGCTCTTGTGCTCGGGTCTTGTTTGTGGGTTTCCCCTGGTTTGCTGCTGCCTGCTGTTTACCATTCTGCTACAGAGTCCTGGCCATCTGAGACCCTTATCGGTGCTCCCCCCATCACCACACTATCTCTGTCCTTCTGCCTTGAACAGATTTATATTCTAGTGCTTTTGCAATTCAGAGAAAAGGGGCAGATGTTGGTTTGTTTGAACTGTAGGTTGGACTCACACCTTTATCTGCCTCTTAAAGAAAGGACCTCTGCCGCTCTCTGTTTCTAAACATGTCCTTAAGACTCACCTGAAAGGAATCCTTGATTTTTCATAGCAGAACTTCAGGCTGTACTTAGAGAGGAGACATAACACGGCATTCCAGCTGGTTAAGTCAAGGAAGCCCTAAATATAGTATAAGGTGAATATAAAATGCATTGCGGATCACAGCCCAACTACAATTGGGGTGCATGCAGATGACTGTTTGCCAAGTAATTTTTGCCATCCTGTTACACTGTGGTTGTGATTCCCTGTAACCACTTGGGAAGTAAGTCATCTTCATCTGCATTGGCTTGCAACTTGGGAAGGAAACCTTGGCAAGCGTCTGTATCTGATTAGAAATTTAAGGAGCAGGAAGAGGATGGCAATACCAGTGACCAGCTTACCAAGTGGTCACATGCATGATGTGGTGACTTCTCAATTATTAAAATGTTCTCTGTCTTCATCCTTAATTCCTGTTTGAACCCCATGGAGCTTCAGTTAGTCACAACTCATTGCCCTGGTGCTCTGAGTGTTGACTTGCTTCCTTTGTGGATTGAGAACCCTTGCAACAATATCAGTATCATGTGGGAAGAGGACAGAAAGGAGGAATAATAGAATCACAGAGTAGTAGAGTTGTAAGGAATCCTGGGGGTCATTTAGTCCAACCCCCTGCAATGAAGAAATCCTGCAATTCAGGAATCTATTGCCCAACACAGGGCTTGAACCTGCAACCCTGAGACTATGAGTCTCATTGCTCTACCAATTGAGCTACCCCAGGAGTTAAAATGTGAAAGGCTTAAAGGCATGTGCTTTGCATATTTAAGATCCCAGGTTTAGTCCTTTGGGTTTTGAGTTTAGGGATCTTAAGATATCAGACCCGAAGGCCACAGAGAGCCTATTCCATTCAGAGTAGATAGAACTTGGGTGGGCGGGCTGCTAGTCTGACTTGGAATTGGAATAAGGCACATATTCATTTGAAAATGAAAAGGTAAAATGATGCTGGCATGCTCAGCTGTGCAGTTTTTTTCCTTTTCATGTGGAAGTTATTGGAGGTGCCATTGTTCTTCTTGTTGTTTCAATATTTTATGAAATATTACAAATACTCAATGACAGTAAATAGCAGGGAAAGTTCCAAACTATGGTTGAAATAAATAAAAAATTCTTGTTCATAGTCACACCTCTAAGTATAGAGCCTACTCTAGGATGCAGTGCAGAAGTAACAGTGTGTATCCCTCAGTTTCTTGGTTTTATTTTTAGGTTCTCTACAGATGTGTTGTGAATTTGCTGCCCTAGCAAGGCTGCAGTAACAATCACTTTGTACACCTCCCTTAGTCAGCAACAATTGGATTATTGACTTGGGGATCTTATATGCAGTTTGAGCACTTGTATGTGCCTCGGGCGGAGATTTTGCTGGCACTGGTGAAAAGCTCGGAAGGATTAAATTTGGGTGGGAGGGGTAGGTTTCTTAATGGGGGGAGGGAGTAAAGGCAGGTGCAAAATGAAGCAATGTTAGTTATTTGGCCTGCCCACTACATTGCCACTCCAGCAGAGCTGGATTCTAATATTTTCCCATCAAAACAAAACCAAGCACTGTCAGACCCTCAACCCTGTCGCTTGCTCAATCCTTCTGTCATCTAACACAAGCAAAGTGTTCGCCTGGTCACTCAGCACTGCCAAATCTTGGAGGTGGTTTATAGAGGACAGTGTAAACAACCACATTGAGATCCAAGAAAGCTAAAATGTTTGGCAGACGCAAACTGACGGTAGCACATGGATGGGGAACCTCAGGCCTAGGACTCCAATACGGCCCTCCAGCCCTCTCTGTGTGACCCTTGGAACTCTCTGCAGGCCACATCCTTCACTAGCCCAATTTCACACTCAAAGGGCCTTTGCCCAGCCAGAATGTGTGCCTGAACTCTGATAACGCCTCTTGTTTTTCCAGACATAGGTTAAAGAGGGGTGTGTGAATGTGTGTATAAAGGTAAAATTTGCATTAGTTGGTCTGCCCACTTTTGTCTCTGACCTCACCCACCACCGGCATGTGGCCCTCCAAAGGCTGCCCAGAAAGGAATGCGGCCCTCAGCCTGTAGAATGTTCCCCGCCCCTGCTGCAGACAAATGCAGAAATTAGCAAGAATAGCTGGTTTCAGAGGCCACAGGAAAAGTCGGAAAAGTGTAGGTGACTGAGCAGTTAAGTGGTTTGTTGGCTTAACAGTTGAGTATTTTGTCTGAACCTTTGATTCTTTCTTAGGATTTCCCAGCAAGTGGAGGCTAGCCGGACACAGCTGCGGGCTATTGATGAGAGAGTCACTCTTGCTCAAGCCAAAATCGAGAAGATAAAGGGCAGCAAGAAAGCTATCAAGGTACCGCATGCTTGCTGTGGCTACTCTTCTGAAATCCCTCACACTGGTTTGACTAAAGGGCCCAACTTATTAAATATGGGAATCTGGTGTTGGTGGATTCTTGCAGTTGCCCAGTCCAGATTTCGCCCCCTGCTCTTGGCCTCTGTACTGGAAGAAATGTTTTCCCTGACCTGATGGTCCAAATACATTCCCCGTGCAAGGAAAGCCAATGTGATGCCCTCCAAATATTGGTGGACCTCAGCTCTCGTCATCCCTGACCATCGCCCTTGCCAGTTGAGGCTGCTGGGAGTTGGGGCCCTATATGTAACACCAGTGTCCCCTTTATGGACTTTAATTATCCTTTGATTTGGGTCGGAGGAAGAGGAAGTCTTCACTGGCAGAAAAATGCAGGGCATTACAACCACAAATTCGAGGTGTTTGGAATTTCTCAGAGCTCTTATGCTAAAGCACTGCACAGCTCTAAGCTCATCTGCAGCAAGCCTCTCTTCTCGTTTTGGAGGAGTGGGGGTGGAATTCTATTGCCTTTAATCTCCCCAATTCAGTTTCTCCTATTCAATCCTAGAGCATTACTGAGCCCAAAGGATGTTCCTCAATAGATCCCCCTGCTTTCCAATATTCCAAAGTCCTCTTCTCTTTTATTATTTCAGCCGCATTTCTCCCCCTCCCCCAGTGCATAAAGTGCCTTGCAGTATTTCTATCTTTCTTTCATTGGCAAATGGCTGAGTTTGAGCGTTAGAAGTCAGAGATGAGGGCTCGCCCACAGTCCCTGGGGAACTGTTAGCTGAGACAGGGCTTAAACTGATTTCCCCCGTCTGGAATCACATTGACCCACAAGGGGTCTCGCTAGTGACATTGCAAGTGCTCCATTCTCATATTATGCCTATGATTTTGAGTCCACTAAGTGCATTGTTGTAAAGGGTTCTCCTGGGAGGGTGCCCTTAGACAACCCCACCTACTCAGGAGTTGGAAGAGGGATGCTGAATGGCCAGGATAAAAACCAACCCTGCCAGGTAGTACCTGCTGCCACTTGTTAGTCCCCCAGCCTGAGCCAGGGGAAACTCAGGCTCTTTCTGGACATCCAGAAAGCATAAAACCCACTGCCAATAAAAGACAACTAAGAAAAGGCTAAGGACACGGGTGGCGCTGTGGTCTAAACCACTGAGCCTCTTGGGCTTGCCAATCAGAAGGTCAGCAGTTTGAATCCCCGCGACGGGGTGAGCTCCCGTTGCTCGGTCCCTGCTCCTGCCAACCTAGCAGTTCGAAAGCACATCCAAGTGCAAGTAGATAAATAGGTACCGCTCTGGCGGGAAGGTAAATGGCGTTTCCGTGCGCTGCTCTGGTTCTCCAAAAGCGGCTTAGTCATGCTGGCCACATGACCCAGAAGCTGTGCGTCAGCTAATAAAGTGAGATGAGCGCCGCAACCCCAGAGTCGTTCGCGACTGGACCTAATGGTCAGGGGTCCCTTTACCCTTTATCTTTAAGAAAAGGCTAACGGTTCAAAAATGCATTCAGGAATTCGAGTGCAGAGGAGGAAATAACAAAGCCAGCTTCTCTCACCCTAATACCAACCATTAAAGTCATGGGCCCCATTGAGGCAGCAGGCTACACCCAGGCCTGCATAGAGGTTGCAATTCACAACCCTTCTTTGAGCCAGGGCCATCAGACCAAAGTTGGAGACCATTTTAATAGAGAAGGGTAGATTTTGCTTAGCCAATCAGGGTCTTGGGGCATCTCATCTTGAGGCTGTACGTTCAGGTTGACCATGCAGCTGCTCAGTTGATTCCTGCGCATAGTGACCTTGGCCCACAGGTGGCAAGATGAACTAATTAATGGAGCTTTTCCCCCTCAGTGGAGACTGTACTCTAATTCTCAGTAAAAAGCCATTTTAAAATGAGTCAAAAAGGGGGAGTGATTTCTTTGCAAGTATATTTCATATCTCAGAGTGCCTCAGCATGACTTGTAGGTTTATTGCACTGGTAAGGAATTGAAAGCTAGGAATTGAAAGCACCCAAATGCCGTTCATGAGTCCTAACTTTGCATTAACAGACTGATCCCATATGTGCTCACTTTCCATCGCCACATTGAATGTGGCCAGGCAACATGCCCTTTTCCTGTTTGGGTTCTATTTCTCCCTTTGCGTTTGTCCTCCCAGGTGTTCTCCAGTTCCAAATACCCTGCTCCCGAGCGGCTGCAAGAGTACTCCTCTATTTTTGCCGGTGCTGAGGACCTGGATGCACAGAAACGACCAAGGCGCAAGATTCAGAGCAAGCACAGAGTATTAGATGAGAAAACTCTGCAGGTAAGGCAGACAGCTTGGCAGCATCCTGTATCTGCAGGGATGGGACTCCTCTTGGGTTTGGATTTTGAATGGCTGGGATGTGTGGATGAAAGCCTTAATTGGGGCGGCAGGAATAGCATTAGGAGAACCCTAGGGAATCAGAAGTATGGCAGAGAACCGGGGGGTTCTCTACCCCTGTTGCTGTATCAGGGTACCAAATCAGGGTGGCAAGTGTGTGTGCGTGCATGCGCCTGCATGCGTCCGTGTCCCCTACTGATTGTGTCACCCAGAGGTGGGGGACAAACTGCTTTCTGAGTTGTTTGGGGCCCACACGGACAGGCTGAGGAAGAAGAGAGGAAAGAAGCTCTCAGTTCCCTTGGTAATTGTCTACTTCTCCCAGGCTCTGGTCTGGAGGTTTTCAAACTCTTATGCCTAGGAAGTTCTTTGGAAAGTTCTTAAGGTGTTCTCCATAACGTGAGCTTCCTGTTCACAAGGAGCTCCATTTCAGAGTGTTGTGCCCTCGCTAGAACATTGGAGCTACTGAACAAACCTGGAGTATTTTTCCTTTTAGCAAGTAAGTTTTATAATGCAACTGGCAGTTCCTCCGGCTCTTAGGATTCCCTCTGGGATTCCCTTGTTGGCTGCGGAGAATCAGCCAGTTAAGTACCCAAGAGTGGCAAGCAATATAGCTCACCAATCATTTTACAGATCTTATTTTAGCCAGGGAAACGTTCTTATCCTCAAGAGGAGTGCCAGCATGTGATGCTGCCTTCCTCGGACGTGGCTAACATGCAGTTCTGGGACCTGGAACAGATGGGAAAACTCTTCTTCTTTTTTTTCCCAGACCAGAGATCAACTATAAACTGCTTCTGGGCGCACTCTTTCCTTCCTCCTTCCTAGAGAACCCAAAAATAAAGCTGCCTTTGAATTATTCAGCGCCTTAAACTTTCCTGCAGTTTAATGGAAGCAGAGTCTGTCACAGTAAAAAGTGACATGAATATTTCAGACTGGGCTCGGAAGTCATGGGAAGTGTGCGGAGAGCTTGTTAGCCCACCCAAAGGCAGGGCTGCTCCCAGCTGCTCCCCTCTGGCCCTCGCTAGTCAGCTGGAGTCTGCCAGTGACATTTTTCAAAGGGAGGCTGATAAAATATGCTGTGTGCTTCTCTCTAAAGAACACATAGCAGGCGTATCTGGAAGCATGTAGCTAGTCCTCACAAAGATAGCCATTAAACTCTCACATATTTTCATGAAACGAACGAAAACAACACTCCCCACCACTGAGTTAAGAGTATCAGTTAGCAGATGGCGGGGAAAGATCTCTGCCAAGAATTTTAGTGAGCCACTGCTGCTTTGGGCTGGGTGGGCAATCTAGTCTGTTTCGCTTCCCATGTGCAAGGCTCCAGTTTAAAAATCCGGAAAGTACGAGTTGGGAAGACCTCTGTAGAGCTAGCACTGCAGTGGAGTATAATTCTCCATTTGATATTTGAATACCTGCTGAACCCATCACACCTATGCTGTAGCGGGGAGGCAAGAGCGAAGCTACACCGTCATGAGAGATGCGAAGCGAGACCCATCAGACAGAGTGGCAGGCATGCAGTGCTAATTGAAATTTATCAAAGGGAGGCTTTTGCAACCACTCGCTGCTCCAGGACTAAGCGAGGACAGGGAATGCTGCTAGCAAAGGCATCAGCACTCTGTGGTGCTTAAAAATTAAATGTTGATGCATGAATATTAATGCTCAGAGGGAAGGTTTTATTTCTGAAGTTTATTGACCCCTTCCCCAATAACAGTTCGTCCTTTCCTTTTACCTTGGAACATGTTAAGATGTTCATTTCTCAGTGTATTTCAGTTTATCTACAGAGTCTCTCTCTCTCTCTCTTACTCAAAAGTGTGTGTGTATGTGTACCATATATCATAGCTCATAGAGTTAGAAGAGACCCCGAGGGTCATCTAGTCCAACCAAATCCAATTTGAAACCATATGGAGCCCTGCTTAGCTTTTTGCAAATGCACTAGCAGTTTTATTGCTGCACTACTAGGTATATATGTGTACACACACACACACAAAGAGAGAGAGAGAGTTTTATTGAGGAGATATAGCTACATTTCCAATAAAGCAGTACCATAAAACAGAAATACAACATAAAAACAAGTTCAATGGCATTATGAAAACGGATGAAGCAGGAATTCAGTAGTAACAGGGCCCAGTCTTATGGGTCTCACAGAGCCTGGGCAAAAAGGTATGTCTTTACAAGACATCTGAAGCACCTGATTTGTGCTGCTCAACGTACAGCAAAGGGAAGAGCATTCCACAGTGCAGGAGCAATGGTGGGAAAATGAATATTTTGAGGGTCACCACCCTGTGATACTCTGAAGGCTGCAGTGCCATGGGCAAAATTCCCCAAATGTTCTGAGCTGTCTAACAGATTTATGCAGGGGCAAACCGTCTTTTGGGTTTCCAGGTCACAGTCTTCCATGCTGGTCACAAGACCCTGACCTACTCATGCCTTTAACCAACCAAACCCCCTATATCTTTAACCTCCCCCCACCTCCAAATCACCCATTTGGCTTTGGGAAGAGAGCAGGGGAGGCTACTGCAGAGTCAAAGAAGACATGTCAGGCAGCATTTGGAATAGGCGAGGTGGTGAACTCGGATAGGAGGACAGGGAGGCCAGCTTGCGTGTCTTGATTTTTTTACCTGTGAAGTGTTAGAGGAAACGTCTTCTTCCTTTCTTCCATCTAAGTACTTGGCTGTAATCATTCCTATGCATTTGTGGGAGGGGGGAATGCAGTGCTATATTTGGAGGACAGAGTTGCAGTGGGTGGGTGAAAACCTGACCTCCAACCTTGGCAGGGGCTGCACAGGGGGTTCCCTGAGCTGGAGTCTCTTTCAAAGGCAACCCCAGAGTGCACAGGGAAGGAGCAATACTGTTTGACCCACCCACCCCTCTCAACCCAACAGAAAGTGTGGCAAGCAGTGCAATGCGCTTGAGAGACAGAGATGGCACCCCATTTCCTGGGAAATGGGCAAAGAACCCGCCGCCTCGTCTACGTTGTTGACAGCTGCATTGCTTCTGTTTTGCAGGAGAAACTGAAGTACTTCCCAGTTTGTGTCACTGCAAAAGTCCATCAGGAAGACGATGCAGAAGAAGGTCTCGGGAGCCTCCCTGGGAATATTAGTTCTCTGAGTTCTCTGCTGCTCTTCAATACCACAGAGAACCTGTAAGTGTTGCCTGCTAATTGATGCTTTTTGCTAGTCCCAAGTGGACTGAAATACCTGCTGTGAAGGACGGTGACACCCTCCTGCAGCCCCAACCCAATACGGTAGCTCACTACCAACAGATGAACCTCCCCTGCTTTTTTCTTTTCTTGCCACGACTCACTCACGGCAAGGGATGAAGGATTCTCACGGCCTTACAGTGGTCTTCTTGGGAGTCAGGAGACTGCCAGCCAAATTCAAAGTCTCCTGCCTGGTCCCTTTGGCCTGTCACCCCTTCTGATCTCCCACACACGTTAAACCAGTAGCGTACCTTTTTTAGCTGAAATAGTCCAAGCAACATGAGGGACAGTCAACACCTGAGTGTGCCCAGTAAGCAGTACAGCCCAGAAATCCAATTAAGCAGTTTATTTAAGAGGTGCATTTTTAAAAAGTGGAGAGAAGCGGGAGAAACAGAGAGTGTGCACAATCCAAAGGATAATAAAACACTGAACTGGACTAATTCATTCTAAACTAGGCAAACAAACCCAGCACACTGTAATATCTGAAGCTGGCAGCCCCTGCAGCTGGTTGCAGGACTGTTGGCAGCATTTTATTTGTAAGGGCTCTTAGCCTGGATGGGCTCCTGATTGACATGTGACTCCAGGGTAGCCAATCAGAGAGGCTACACAGAGCCAGGAAGGTGCAGATGACACCTTTCTGGAAATTAAGAGATTGGGCAGCTTCAGTGTTGATTCCTGCCCAAGTGGTCCAGCTTTCCTTGTAGACGGCCAGCTTCTCAGGAGGAGCTGTGACTTTTCTAATGGACATAGTGGAGGACTGGAGAGTGTGGCTGTCTTAAAGGAAACAGGCTAGGGCAAGGCAGAGCTGCATCACACCTGCTGAACTTGTTTTATTTCTGAAGCAGCCATACCTGAGAATCCCTCTTAGCCCTGTTTCTCCCTGTGAAACCCACCCATCTGAAGCCTGGTTTTCTTCCCAGCCTTTTCCTATTATGCGGATTCTCCTCCCTCCTTCCCACCCACCATCTACTTGTTCCCTCCCCCCCCCCTTTTTTTTCTTTAGCACCAGCTGTGTGTGCATTCGAAAGAGGTGTTGTTCTTGGGGCAGTGGATTTGCCCTGGACAACAGTATAAAAAGTAAGAAATGAAGGGGGAGGGGGGAGGTTTGAGCAGGAGAGAAGAAATGTCAACAGGTTGATAGATGTGTCCCTGCTCTTTCAAGTTCCCCTTTATGGTACCCTCACATCTCAGTTCCTGCTCTATGCCTGTGGAAGAATACTTCCCTTTGACTTGGGCCCTAGCTGGTGCAATTTTATGCAGTTTTGTGGCCCAGTGAATTAAATGTGAGCAGGATTTTAGATGTTTGTCTCTGCTGCGGCTTCCTTGGGCAAGGCAGAATCTTTTAACCTTGGTTTTTCATCAGCAAAATGGGAACAATGATGATCTGACTAGAGAGCATGAACAAAATTAAGGTTGTTAAGGAAGTGAAGATACAGATATATTTCAAATTTTCCTCTGACTTGGGAGTTGCTGTTGTCTGCCTCTTCAAGGTTACTGTTCTTAAATTTCTTTTTTCAATTTTTCAAATAATTTTCCTACAGTAAATCGGAGGTAGAACTGCTGCTGTCTGTTGTGTTGCTTTGAGGGTGATCTGTGCAGGTTCAGGCTTGTGGCACCATTTCTTGGCTCTCTGTGGAGTCTGCAAGAAGGTGAAATCCTGATAATTGGAGCAGGAACTAATTTTCATTTTAGTCTGGTCCCACATTCCTGGCTGTGTGAGTCTGCTGTGCTCTGGTTGAGATGGACTAATGTGATTCCCCCCCCCCTTCCTTCTTTGTGGCCAGTTACAAGAAGTATGTTTTCCTTGATCCTCTGGCTGGAGCGGTAACCAAGACCCATGTGGCTCTGGCGACAGAGACAGAAGAGAAGCTCTTCGATGCCCCGCTCTCCATCACCAAGAGAGGACAGCTGGATCAGCAGGTGAGACATTCTGGGGTGTGAGGTTGAGGAGCCAGGGAAGGTTTAGGTTTCTTAAATGTGTGTGTTGCTTCCCACTCTGAATGTCCCAAAGCAATTTATAACCACAGTAGAATAATACTGAAGTGATTAAATCACACAAACATTATTAAAAACAGATTTAACAGTACTGTTGTTATCACTGATGCTGCCCAGGAATGCAAAAATGCATTTGCCTGATGCTGAAATGACCAGGTTGGTGCCAGGCAGAGCTTTCTGGGGAAAGCATGCCATAAGTTGCAGGAGGCTGCTGGAGAGACATCCCATTCTGTCATGACTCTCCACACCTCCCTCAGATGTGGCATGAAGAGAAGGACCTCAGAGGACTTATCTCGGGGTCTGGGGAGGTTCACAGAGGGGAAGGTGGTATTTTTTGGTGCAGGTAAAGAGATTCCAAATTGCCCTTCTTCCCAGGGCTGGGATCTAAGTGTTGGGGATGAGGGTGCCCTCTGAAAGAGATCTGTTGCCTCCCCACACCTTTCTGAGAGGCCTGTTGTTAGCTCTTAACTACCTCACATTTGATTTCAGAGAAAGAAGGGTCACCATGAGCTTGCCAAGAAACTGGCAAGGGCCAGTAGCATGTACATTAAAAAAAGAAACACCAGTTTATCATACCATGACATATTTTTCCAGGTTCTGAGAAGAGGGAGGCTCTGGTTGCAGTTTCTCCCCATGTTCCTCCTGGTTGTCCTGCTTGGGTGTGTGTGTGTGTCTTGCTGTTAACCACAACTAATAGTCTCACTTTTTGTGTATATTCCAGGTGGCTGAAAATTACTTCTACGTGCCCGATCTAGGGCAGGTGCCCGAGATAGATGTGCCTTCCTATCTGCCTGACCTGCCTGGCATCGCTGCTGACCTCATGTACAGTGCTGACCTTGGGCCTGGCATTGCGCCTTCTGCTCCTGGTCCCGTTGTACTGGATCTCCCCACCTTCAGCACCGAGACTGCAGAGCCCTTCCAGCAAGGTATTCCGCCTCCTTTTTTGCCATTAACCAGCCAAGATGGCTATACTCTGCCTCCAGTCACGGGCAGCAATGCTTCTGAATGCTGCTGGAAACCGCAAGAGGGGGAAATTCTCTAGTGCTGGGGTCCTGCTTGCAGGTTTCCCACAGGTATCTAGCTGGGAATGGCCATTGGCTGATCCAGTAGGCTCTTCTTGCCTTAAGTAGAATCCTATGCAAGTTCTGCTAACTTTCTACATTATTCGTTGTCTGTTGCTGAAGGGTAGGTGGAAGGAAAGGGAGAGCATACCGATGTTAGCTCTTTTACACACAAGCGGCGTGTCCGAAAGGACTGTCTCCGTGTGCTTTCTTACTATGTCATCTGAACGCAGGGGACTGAATAGGGCTGCCGGGTTTGCAGACTGCCAACTCATTTTAAGTAGAAAGTGATGACCCTTGATCTCTGCTCCTGATGTAAAGAATTAGACCCAGAACACCCTTGATTTAGTTTTAATGGTTCTGGTGAACATTGGGCAATAGTGATTTGGGGCTGACTTGTATGGTGGTCCTGTTTCTTAGGAGGTTTGGGGTTGTGACAGTGTCTGATTTGGTTGCAGAAGGGTCAGACCATTTCCTTCTGTGAGTTATTACTATTGCATTCCACCCAGCCCATCTGTGTGATAATTGTGTTTTTTCTTGAAACATGGGGGTACAACTAATTGCTGTCCTAAAGGCCCGCAGAACTGAAAACTTGGGAGCATCCAGGACAGGGTTGGGAAACTTGTGGTGCTCCAGATGTTGACTCCCTTCTATTGACTCCAGCTAGCATGGCCAATGGTCAGGAGCAATAGGAGCTGTAGTTCAGTAAGAGCTAAAGGGCCACAGCTTCAGCACCCTCCGTCTAGGGGGCAGGACTAGTGTTGCGGGAAGAGGGATCGCGTTTGCACTCCCCTTTCATTTTGTTAATCTTTCTTCCGTTGTCCCTCTTTCAGATCTTCAGGAGGGTGCACTGCCACCACCGCCTCCTCCCCCACCTCCACCCCCACCCCCAGCGAGTGCCCCACCTCCCCCACCCCCTCCTCAGGCCCCACCTCTGTCCAAGTCTGAAGTGAGCAAAGAGAGCAGTGCCGCATCGTCAGGTAAGGCTGGCACTCTTCTGGGTTATTTGGAAGATTTAATTGTAATGCAACTGTATAGCCCTTTCCCGTGTTCATGAATCTGCACAATCTAATTGTAATTCTTACAACAGGGGTGGCTAACCTGCAGCCCTGCAGGTGGAAGGGTGGGGAGCCTGCAGCCCACAGGATATTGCTAGAGCTCGACTCCCATCATCTCTGACCATTGAGCCATGCTGGCTGTGGTTGATGGGAGTTGGAGCCTAGCAACATCTGGTGGGCCACAGGTTTCACACTCCTGCTCATTGCTATCCCCCATATGACACGTTTGGGGTGCAGAGGGAGTGGGGAGGAGCTGAGGCTGACAGTGACCTGCCTAAGTCCGCTCAGCAAGTTCAGGGCTGGGGTGAGAGTTCGACCGAGGACTTACTGGTTTGCAGCTCAGTCTCTCTAGCCACTACACCCAGCATTTGCTAATTTTGTAATTAGCTTGACCTCTCTTTTGAAGGAGATTTTCTCAAACTTGGTCCCTCCCCTGGGATTTGCACCTAGAGAGCAGGGGGACCTTGAGGGAGGGAGTGGAGTGGTTTAACATACGATGCTCAGAAAGCCACAACACAAGAACTCCAAGCTCCCAGGGCAAAAACAGGAGAGCTCTTTAGCAAGGCATCTTGTCGCATCCTTTTGGACTGGCCCCAAAGCCAATTCAGGCATGCAGTCCCTGCTGGGGACCACATTGCAGGTATTTTGAAGAGCCCATTTCTCTCCCTCTCTGCAGCTGCTGTTCAGGGGGCGCCAAAGGAGGTTGTGAACCCGTCGAGCGGCCGGGCCACTCTGCTGGAGTCCATCCGCCAGGCTGGCGGCATTGGGAAGGCCAACCTCCGCAGCGTCAAAGAGCGGAAGCTGGAAAAGAAGAAGCAGAAGGAGCAAGAACAAGGTGCTGGCTGCTCTCCCCGTTCTGTTTCCCCCACCAGTCAGAACCAATGGGTTGTGTCAAATGGGATCAAACATGGCAGAGCCTAAGGTGCCCCCTCCAGCAGACTCGGCCCTGTATTTACTGACCACATTTAACCTCCAACTGCAAGACTACACTACTGCATTTCCTCAGGAATGACTTGGCTGCTGGTTAGAAAGTTTATTATGGGAAGCATTCTCATACTGAGAACCAAGGAGGCAGGTTAGAGGAAGTGGCCTCTTAAAAACGTGGCTTAGCCTTTTTCGAAGCCCTCTTCACTCTCTGCTTGGCTACATCACAGCCTTGCATTTTCTTAGGCTTGGTTCAAATAAGCTGTGTGGCACTAATAGGGCCCATTTGGTCTGGTAGGGCAGGTGGCAGGGAGACAAGCACAAGGGAGTTTGAGTCAACTAATGCTAGGTTTTGTCCCCTTCTGCCCAGCCATGAGAGCTAGAACCTTGTTGCTTTTTAAAAGGAAAGCGCTGGACTCGGTTTCTGTGCTCCTTTGGCACTGCAACACACTCATAGCCCTGCCCATGTATTGTATACCAATATTGCTATCGACTTTCAGAGTGGTGCAGGTAGAGCAATCCCACCAGGTTTCCCATTGTCTTTTTAAAAATGAAGTCTGTCAAGTACTATATATATATATATATATATATTTGCCAACAGACTTCCGCTACTTTCTGCATTCCTTTATCGTCTGTCTGATTTTGTATTTGTGGTTTTGTTTCCCCCCCCAGTGAGAGCCACAGGGCAGGGTGGAGACCTCATGTCAGATCTCTTCAACAAACTGGTCCTCCGGCGCAAAGGTATGTTAAGATGCATCAAGCTGTTCCCTCTCCAGGTTTCTAGCAAGGCAAAAGTTAGGGAGCCTCCTGACAGCAGGAAGTATGGCTTTTTTCTTGCAGTTGATCAAGAGGTTCAGAGCCAAGTTACACATTATGCAGATTTAGATTCCCCCAGCACTTTTTTCAAACCTTCAGAATCAGTTCTGTGTGAGAGATTCCCCATGGGGGGGGGGGAGTCAGGTGCACTCCACGTCCCAGGCCATTGTGGGAAATGCTGGACTAGTTGGGACTTTTGCACCCTCCTGCCAGCAGGGAGGGTCTCATGCTGACTAGCAGAATTACCTGCTGCTCTGCAAGTTCTGTCAACTGGGTGGCTTGCTGTTAAGAGGTATTTTTTGCCCCCGTCAAAATGAATTTGGATTCTCCAAGTGTTCCAAACTAATCAGTCACTCAGATAATGTCAAGAGGTTTCTCGAGTGTTGGATATGAACACTCAGATATCCCAGCTAAGCTGCTCTTCTTGCCCTCTGCTGCTTGTTAACTCTTCCTCCTTCCCCAGGGTTTTTAGGCCCTTTTGGGTGGGGGAAAGGGGCAGGGAGGGCATAGCAGCAGGGGTGGCAAGGGGCAAGCCCATCTTGAGTGGAGCAGTGCTCAATGGATGGCTCCCTTTCGCTTAAATTGGGGCTGACCTGTTCAAACCAGATGCACCCAGCCCTACTATGAATATTCACACCGTCTCTAGGTTTCATCTGTACTAGAAAAGTATTAATGTCACTCCCAAAAGATTGGCAGGGTTTGCCAAATCAAGCACAGCTAGAAGACTTCTGTAGTGGGTGCACTGCAGCAGCAGGACTCTTCTCTCGCCCCTCCACCACGGCGATTCAGTTTGCTCCCAGATCTGTTACATCTGGAGCAAAATCTGGAGCCCCCTACCAAGTGAAACAGGCTCCAACTGTGTTTCTTAATGTGAAACTCACTGCAACAGTCTGAAAATCCATGTGCAGCAAAATAGCACGGAAGATGCAACTCCGGATTGCTTTTTGCTGACTTGGCTGTGAGGGCTGTAGATAAGAAGAGCCTGCTGGATCAGGCCAATGGCCCATCTAGTCCAGCATCCTGCTCTCAGTGGCCAACCAGATGCCTCTAGGAAAGCAACAAACAGAACACGAGTGCAAGAGCTCCAGAGAGCTCTTCCCATGGTTTCCAGCGACTGGTATGCGGACAAATTACTGCCTCCACAGTGACAGCCCTCCTCCTCCTCCATGAATTTGTCCAAAATCCTCTTTTAAAGCTTTTACCTGTCCTAAGTTATTCCAACATGCAGCCTTGTTGGATGTCCACAAGTTCTAGTGTTAGATAAAGAGAGAGAGAAAATCTTCTGTATCTACTTTCTCCATGCCCTGTATAATACTTTTCTCTAAAGTCCCAGTATGCTGCAGGCTGGAGTTCTTGAGTTCCTGAGAAGGAAACATGAGCAGTGGCAAGACAAAACACTTGCTACAGAATTAGGTCCAGGCCTGACCATGGTGTTCTCTGAGGACTATGAGGCATTCTCCTCCCATTAAGCCCGCAATGAGGAATTTCTCTCTCCCATCACCCCTGAGAACTGGCTATGCTGGCTGGGACAGGGGGCAGCTATAGTGCAAAAGCAGCTTGGGGGGCCAAAGGTTCTCTGTCCCTGCCTTAAGCCTTCCTTTCCTGGGACTGGCACTGGATTCGACAGAAAGCTTTCCGGTTCACCCTGCTTCTGTTTGCTGAGCCTAGCTTGCTTCCCTTGCCCTCTAGCTCACCGGCTGCCACTGGCTTCATGCAGCGTGTGCTTTCCTTTCCTCCCAATGCAGGCATCTCCGGCAAAGGGCCTGCAGCTGGAGGAGACAGCAACACCCCCAACGTGCCAGCAGGCGCCTTTGGCCGCATCTCTGATACAATCCCCCCTCTGCCGCCACCCCAGCAGCCAGCTGGTGAAGAGGATGAAGATGACTGGGAGTCCTAGATCTGCTCTCGGGGCTTTGTCGTGAGTTCACTTCCATGCTGTTACCTGGGATGGCTGCTGGGCTGCAGAAAGCACTTCAGTAAGAGAGAGGCAACCTCTGGTCAGGGACACACTGGTCTCATCGAGAGATCTGATGCTTGTCTTTCCCCTTTCCCCGTTCTGGCTTGTTTCTAACTCTTGCCAAGTATGCTTATTGATGGACAGCTGCCATCTCAAGTTGCCCTCTCTGCAGGACCTGCTGCTCATGCTCAGAAGACCAAAGTCAGGTTAGTTTCTCTACTTCTGAGAAGAGCTGCCCCTGCAATGGGATGGGATGCATGAAAGAGCATCATCAAGGCCGTTCTGGTCAGCAAAAAAACATTTCCCTCCTTGGTCTGAGGCCTGCAGGGGGGAGTGATATGGGCTTTGAAGGGTGCCTAAGGACTGGGAGAGGTTTTTTATTTTCTCTCTCAGCCCACTTTTCTATGTAGCTGGCTGTGCAAGGAAGCAGCACCCTGACCTGTCAATGTAATAGAGTACTGATTTTTTAAAAGTCAAATGCAAGTTAACTGCTGATTTGTTTTCTGCTATGTATCTTCAGTGCAGAATGTAAAAGACAGAATTAAAATTAAATTACCCAGGAAGACAGGGTAATGCCACTTTTTTCACAGCCGGTGCCACTAAGCTTTTTGGGAATACTACACATACACCTTGCCCCATTTGAATGGCCACAGGAGAAGCTTAATTACACTAGTATTAAAAAACTCATTCTCCAGTTCTCTCTTCTCTGCCCCCAAACAATAGATCATCATATACAGGAGGTAAATCTACCTCTCCCCTTTCTCCTTACCCTCTATTATCTGTGGACGAAAGATTACATTTGCTTATGGTCACATTAGGTTAAGGCAGTGGAAGCTCTTTCTAGTTGCTCTGGGGAGCACTTAACGGCTGGATGCATCTTTAACAGGGACGTATAATTGGCCGGGAGTTCTTAGCTATCAAATGGCTATGTATATTATGGTCTCCCATTTATATAATACTTGGGGAACTGTAAAAGGTGGGTCCCACTTTTAATGCATGGAGGGCTGTAAGGAGCAAGTGGTTTAATGAAGCCTTCCGTTCTTTAGTTCTTGCATGCATGCAAGATCTGTGCCTTCTTTCCTGAGGCTTTAAAAGGGATCACACTCTCTTCCTTCTCTCCCCCTAAACACAGCTTGTCTTCTTCCCTGGATGGACCAGTAACTACTTCACCAGTCCTGTGGCTGTTGCTCTGACAACAGGAACTTTTTTGCTTAAAGTTCAGATAAGCAAGCTGAAAGCTTAGCACTCCCTTTGCTGAAAGGATTTATTCAGTTTAAACTTCTCATCAGCCTGGCTTACAGCTTCAAAAGCTGAAGTGACCCAGTCAGTGTCCTCCTGACACACGTTTGCTCTCTTTCACTTTGTAGTTGGTCACATTCAAGCAGAGGGGAAGGGGAAAGAAGCTTTGGCTTCTCTCGCTTTAAAGCATATTTAAAACAGACCTCTACAATTCTCCAAAATCTCTGCTTGGGTTTTCTCTCCCTCCCATCTAAGCCAGTTCTAAAAAAACCCCAAAACACGATTTTTCCATGGACTTGTCTGAGATCCAGGCATAGCTGTCAACTTTTCTCTTTCCTTGCGAGGAACCCTATTTGGAATAAGGGAATTTCCCTTAAAAAAAGGAAAATGTTGACAGCTATGGATCCAGGACAAAGTGCATCAGTTCCACTAATGAAAATCCCTGCAATGTCCGGGAAAATACAGACTTTTGGCAGCCCTTATCTATAGAGATGACAAGAGAGAGAGGGGCCCAGAACCACCACTGGTACAAATATGCAAGGGGGGGGGGGACTAATGAACAAGGGATACATCACAAGGGATACAGCTGCTCACTTACCCTCAGGAACAGAGCAACTCTTGTCTAGCACAAATAGAAGAGGACCCCTCTCCTCCCACAGGGTTTCTGTAACCTGAACTCATAGTGCAACATGCCTAAAGGCTTGGCAACACAAAACTCCTTGAGCATGAGGTTTGAAAGAATGCTTTAGCTATTGAGAAATTCAAAAACAATATTGACATAAACAAACACTGAAGGCACTTCACACAGAGGGGATGAGGCAGCTGCAAGCATTTCCGTTATCTGAAGGGTAAAGACTCACAACTTGATCTCTTCTCCACATGAAACTGCAGAACAGAAAATGGAAATTACATCAGGCGTGGAACCACCAGAAGCACAATCCCAACAGCCGAGCCATGAGCAGGCGTTAAGCACCTGCTGGAACTGGGGAGGGGGGAGGCAGAACTAACTAGTTCCAAGTTGTGCCCCCACCATTTCTCCCGCAGAGTTCTACAATGCCAACATTGAGGCGATTACAGGAGGAAGCTGCTAGGCAGGGCCACCCCCATGGACTGGATGCAGAGAGGTGACAGCCTAGGGGGAATGGAAAAACTCGGGGGGGGGGGGCTTTTCCCAAGCCTTTTTTTGGTTTTTCCCCTCAAAAAAATTGAAGGGAAAAAAGGATTATGAAATACACCAGGTGTTAATATATTTAGTCTCCTAAAATGATTTCTGAAACTCTTAACAGGAAGACTTCTTCGTAAAACTATGTACAGTATCATTACAAAACCCGTACACCGAGGACAAGCAAGCACCAAGTTGTATACTCTCAAATGTAAGTGCAAGATGTATTTTCTGCCTCTTGGAGGGCACTGCCATTGTCACAAGAGAAGGCTTCAGTGCCTTCTTTGTGGCCCTCTCATTGGCACAGCCAGTACATATTTCTGCCCTCTTAACTAGGCCTCAAAGAACTTGGAGTGGGAGAAAGAACTGAGCAACGTTAATATTGTTGCCATCCAATTCATGCTGCTGCAAATCCGCTGGACCAAAAATTCAAAAGACAAAAACGTAAGCGATGGTAACATCACTTCTGCATTTGACTGGACAACAAGGCCAAGGAATGCAGCCTGGAATTCTGCCAAGTGCATCCCTCCTGCAACATGGTGGGCAAGAGCTTTGCTCAATACAGCCTCCAACTCCTCTTGCTTTCTTACACACTTCTTCCATTTTCTGCAGCATGTGGGGAGGGAGAACCTGGCCTATGCTTGGAAATACCCCAAATCAAGAAATAAGATGACATGAAAAAAACTGGAGGAAAAAGTATTTCCCCCCTTTCAATAGCTTCGAAATTTCCATAAATTTTATGTCTAACTAGATTTAAGAAAGAAGGCAGGCATGTGATGATGTTGGTGAGCTGGTGTTCCACACATCCTCATAAACCAACCTCCATTGCAGGCCATGGTAAGAACCAATGCCAAGATTCTCATTCCATGGAGTGTGTGTGTGTGTGTGTGTGTGTGTGTGTGTGTGTGTGTTGTGGGAATAAGCAGAGCCTAGTATTGTGACTTACCTTTCTTAGTGCTGCAAAGGCTGGCCCAAAGACAGGTTTGGTCTGAGTCCTGCTCTTGATCCACTGAGGTAGTTTGTTGAAAATAGCTGGGCGGGCATACCTGTGATCTAAGAGCACAATGCTGGCAAAGTCCTTTTGATGGCGAATTGCTCTCCCTGTTAAGAGAAGCCACACACACAAATCACTCAGCTGTCAACTTATTACAGCAGGAGCAGCCAATGTGATGCACGAAGGCAACCTTACACATGTTCACAGAATTACTGTTCCCCCCCCCCCCACCAACGTATGAGATAACCGCTGCATGAGAAAGAAAACTAGTTCCTCTTCTGGCTTACAAAAGCGTCCTTGCCCAGTTACTGCTATGGGGAGATTCTCTCTTACCATGAACAGCTAGGCATGTGGCTATTTACAAGGCTGGGTTAACGTAACGGATGGCAGCTTGAGGACTGCGCAAAATTATTGACAAGTTGGTACTTTTGTTCCTGTTGCTTTCACTGCTTGAGGTTCAGGCTACATGCATCAGAAATAGCTGCTTCTAAATTCTGCCAGCCCACAGGAAGCCACCATCACTGCTCTTTTGGAGAACATCAAAACCCACTTGCGAATTCTGCACTTACCTATTGACTGGTTGACTGCCTTCATGCACAAGTTCTCAATCAGAGTTCTGCCTGGTGCCTGGCCTGCAGTTTTTGGCTGGAGGAGGGAAACCAAGATGACAGAGATAGGTAACAATGAGCAAAGTATCCCCAGAGTCAAGAGCCTTCCTGACTACCCACCCTCAATGCAGCAGTTTCAGAGGGCAGCACCAGAGCAGGTATGAAAGCAGCAAGGACTTGAACTACATTTTGGCCTGCCAGTCAAGTCAGGTTGCATATCCAGTACTAGCTACAGCTGGGCTTGAAGAAAGAGTAAAAGGAGGAGTCAGTTTTCAAAGGTACGCATTATTTATCCTAAATAATGGGGAAACACCTGTCTAGGTGCTTAGCTTTCGAATAAGGTAATGACAAATGAATTTCAAAGCCTGAGATTCCATCTTGATTTGGGCCCTGCATAAGAAGCAAAAATAAGAGGTGTCCCAGGAACTGAGCATGGAAATGTGCTGCTTGAGGTACAAACACACATCCTGCCTGATTTACCAGAGAACAACCCCCCCCCCCAAGAACCCTTACATCATGAAAGCAACAGCACTATCTCATTCCCAAGCCAATAAACAGCCAGTGCTCTCCACGCACAGAGACATTAAGGGCAATTAATACAACATGCATGGCTCATGCACGACAAGCGAATCGTGTCACAGTATCAAGGAGCGATGAATCAGCCACCTAAGAGGAACTGTGCACAGTTTCCCCCTCACCTCAGATGTAATAAAGTTTTCAGCTGAGGCTGTCTTATGAGCTCCCTGTGAAGAAGCCCTAAGCGCTGTTCTGCCTGATGCTATGAGCCTCTGTTACCAGCCACTAATTGGATACTGCAGTAGTTAAATTCCATTACAAGGACCAAGCTGTTAACCTCATGTAAGAATGGGGAATAATTACAAGCCTCTCTCACTTAAGATGAATGAAGCGTGTGTGTCTGTGTTTAAGCACTTCGGGTTTCAAAGGAGCAACATTAACTTTCTAATTTGGGTGGCCAATGGGGGGGGGGGGAGGTGGTGGTGGGGAAATAGCTCTTTCCCAAGAACAGCAAAAAGGTACATGGCTATGAAAAGAGTTATCCATAATGCAAGCGTGTCCCTAAACTGCTCTGCCACATTGCAAAGCGGATCAAGCAAGAGTGGAAAGGGGTGGACAGTTACCATAGTCTTGTCAAGGTATGCCATTTTCTCTTGAAGTTCTGGAGACTTGATGTTGGGGTAAGGCATGCCCACCATGATCACACACCTAGGAATGGGGGGCGGGGGGGAGACAAGAGAGAAAGACAGACATCCACCCACCCACCAACCACAGGTATTTCGTTAGCTTTTGTAATAATACCACAATGCCCCTTTTAGCAGGAAAATGTCAAAGAGGCCATGTTTCATCCTAACACTGCATTAATAGGATTGTGGAGCAAGTACATTAGATGCAAGACAGTTTTCCTCCTCCTGGAATTATGCATAAGAGCTCAGGAAACTTTCAAATAAACTGAAACAGAATTCGGGCAACCATTTTTTGCCGTGGGGGTGTGGAGAAGGAGGTTTAATCTAGCGCAAGTTTGCTCCCTGTGGAAACCTGTGCCTCTAGTAGCACTTCTGGCTCAATTCAATTTCTGAGACCTATTTTAGTCCTCTAAGTAACAGTGGGGTAGGACGAGCCTTAAGAGGAAACGGCCGCATCTTGCTAAAGGCAAATCATCGCTTAAGGAAGTCCTTCCAACATCCAGAGGCTGCAAGTCTCCAGTCTATGCATTTAATGATTTTATTATTTATATGTCACCCATCCGACTAGGCTGCCCCGGCCGGTCTGGGAGGCTTCCAGCAAAAACAAAAAACAAACTACGGTAAAACATTTCCTTTGCCCCTCTACCTCACTGCCAAAATCAAAAACTTGAAACTACAAGAAAGTATTTCAGCTGCAGAACTGCACAGGGGAGAAAGGGTTAATGGGGGTGGGATTTCCACATCTCCTATCACAAGCCAGTCATTTACCTTCCCAGGTCATCAGAAAAATTGATTCCTTCGCTCATTTTCCCACCAACGACAGAGAACAGCAGCGCTCCTGTCATGGGGCCTCCTGACTGGCTGCAACGCTGCATAAAATAAAGCCCCGCCCCCAGGGGGTGGGTGGTTAAAGGCTGGGAAATGAGCCCACCTCTGGGCCAAAGTAGCAGAGTGGCCGTTTGGCTGAGCTGATACAAGAGCACTGCCTTTTCCCACTAAGTACCTTAGCAGCCTGCCAGCCCCATGGCTCTCACCTTGATGCACTTGGCATATTCCGCCAACACCTGCTCCACCTGGTTTGCTCGCTTTGGTTCCTGAAATATCTGTTTAAAAAATGCAGAAAACATCAGTTGATGGAGAGATGCTGAACTTACACAAAGCACATTATCATTATCAGTTTACAGTGGTACCTCAGGTTACATACGCTTCAGGTTACAGACTCCACTAACCCAGAAATAGTACCTCGGGTTAAGAACTTTGCTTCAGGATGAGAACAGAAATTGTGCATTAGCTAAAGTGGTGCTTCAGGTTAAGAACAGTTTCAGGTTAAGAACGGACCTCTGGAACGAATTAAGTACTTAACCCGAGGTACCACTGTAGTTGCATGTTGTCTTTCTGCACACAAAAATCATGCTGAAAGTTGCTTAATACAAGGAGATCAGCAATACATCACAGGATCAACCACTGCAAGAACAATTTCATAATAGCAAACAAACTTAACAGAATACAAAAACAAAAAACCCACCCCAGAATTTCAATTCAGTAAGTGCAGCAACATTACACCTCCAGGCAGTAGCAAAAACAACTCAACCTTGGTCCAAAATATTCCAGCAGCTGTTTCTAAATTCCCTACAGATTAGACAAGAATCAGGTGAATCTGACCAAATATGGAGGCCTCGGCTTCCCCACTGAGAATTAACTGCTCCTTTGGCACAACCAGTTCAGGCAGCATCATAGCAGGAAACATGGAGGAAGAAGACAAGAGACTTGGTACCGGAATAACCCTCTTCAGACCTGTGTAGCATCTGCACCGTCACAGCAAGAGGATCTTCGCTATGCTTTTATTTTATTTTTTTATTAAAAACACCGATTTTGTCAGTAGGAAACTAAGGTTCAAATCCCCAATTGACTGTGATGCTCCTCAATTGGGTCCTGAGCAACCTGGTTATGAGGACACAAATTGAGAATCACACACACACACAACTGAATGGGTTTTTATTATGCAATGCCATATGTCCCGTTTGCTCATGATTTGTTGTGCTCACAATGAACTCTCAGGATTTAGCTCTCCAGGTTACAGAAGCTTAATTTTTGATTTGCAAAATAAATTTCAAATGGCCCTCATCTCTGGGCTCTTGTCTGCCTCCGCTGCAAACGGGCCAAGCTTGCTGTGCTTTGAGAAAGCATGGAGCAGCGCTTAATCTAATTTAGACCCAAGTACACCAATCAGTCGCCCAGCAAGTATTGCTTATTCATTATTGGGGGGGGGCGGGAGGGTGGAGGGGAATTGGACATATAAACAAACATCCTCTCTGCTTCACTGTGCAGGCAGCGGGAACAACTCAAGGAGAGGGAACAAAAAACAGAGCAGAGGGCTGTAATCAGCCAATAATGGTTTGATTCCGGAACGAATGGCTTCCGCCTAAAAGCACCAGCAGCACCCGGCCGAGCAATTACCTTCTTTTTAGAGGCCAGCTGGGTAAGCACCCCGGTCTTCTCCCAATGCGTATAAACCTGCTTCTCGTACTCGTAAGAGGGGAAGAAGCACACCACGCCCCCAGGGACGACGTTGCACAGGTTGCAAAGGATCCGGCCCGCCTCTGCCATCTAAAGAGAGAAAAGAAGCCACCACAATCTTTAGGGCACCGGATTCAAAAGGCACTGCCTGTTGAATAAACATTCACAAACTTCTTATTGATAACATCTAGATAGATAAATTAAGGATCTGCACAGTTTTGTAACATGCAGAAAATAACATATGTTGATAAACCAGAGAGAAGAGCTGAGGAAGTCTTGGGGGGGAGGGGGGCTATATTTTGGGCAGGAGGGAGGGGAAAATAGGGGGGATTTTTAAGGATGATATGTTTTTTGATAAAATGTTATGTTGAAATTACTAATAAAAATATTTTAAAAAACAAAACAAAAGCCACTGCCTGTATTAAATATTAGGCCCGGAGGAAGCAGCCAGCCCCCAAACCCCACCCGCTACCCTCCTCTCCTTCACCCCATTTGTTCTAGCAGCGGCTTATTATTTTGTACAGAGCATATTGCGAGTTCTGAAAAGGCTATCAGAATGGAGTAAGTTTTGCTACATCCCAACAGCTGCTGTGATAACAGAATGCTGGGCTCGATGGGTGCCAAGGCCTATTGCATCTCCCCCCCAGCAAGCTCAAAACATGAAGCGACATATCTTGAACAGTCAAAGCAATGGGACGGATACTGACCATCTGAGGTAGGCCTCGCTTCTCATAAGTGAATTCCAGCTGCTGGTTGGATGGGCCGCTGCAGAGGATGATGGGTAAAATGTTGTCTGGCGGAATCACGTGACCTGACAACATATAAGCAGGTAGAAGGAATGAGAGGCAGTGAAGCTGAACAGCCGTCCTTCGTCATAGCCGCTTGGAAGCAAAGCCGTACCTGAATCCACCTTTGGACCCACAGGCCACCACCAGATTTCAGTGGTCAAGCAAATTGTGTGGTAGAGTCACCTTAAAGCGAGCCAATAAAAACACAAGGTGTAATTTAATCAGAGCAAGGATTCCTTAGTCCCTGACTGAACGCTTGAAAGTCACAACTGAAGGGGTGACATGGGAAGCAAGGTGGGATGTGAGTTTGGCACTGACACCTGTGCATAACACAAATAGCTGTGGATTCTCATAGCAAGCACTGATTCTGTCTGGGGACTGGCATGAGCCACGCTGACTGCTGATTTCGTGACATTTCTTCTCAGCCTGGAGATCTGTAAACAGGCATATTTCCATGGCAACACCCACGCCTTCAAGATTCTCTCCTCCTAAAGAAACAATGCCCTGAATCACTCCTACTTTGGCAAGCGGGAGAGAAAGATCATTTGGCTCTTAACTATCATATGCTAATAGCAAATTCGATTACCCAAGTGTGAATCCTTACACAGCCAAAAGGGCACCACCCACAAACAAAACTGGGGGAGGTAGGAATGCTTAGGGAAACCCCAAGGTTTGAAAAGTAGAAAAAAGAGAGAAAGCCTAAGTGGACACCACACACACACAAACACACACACACACACACACACACACACACACTCACTCAACACTCCAATGCAGACAAGTTCTCAGTGGGCAAGGAATGACAACTGACTTGGGGGGCATGGATTGGAGTCTGCTGGAAGCAGGCATGGCTGGCTGGAACCCTGAATGGGAGCAGTGTTTTGTTGCAGGTCCCACTTGTCCCAAACATGATGTCCCTGTCCTACAGTCATGTTCATATGGCAGGAAGCCCTAGTTAATTCACTGGAACTTGCAGCCATCGTTGCATTTTCCATCTTGGGTGGAGGGAGGAAAACAGCAGTTCTGGCCCTTTTGCTTTCAGCTTATTGCAAGTACAGCTGCATTCGCCAGTATGGATGCTGCCAGGGATTCCCCGTGTGAAGTGGTGCTGGAGGTGGGAGGCCACTGGGCTGCAGCATTTCGGCAGGCAAGGATGGAGCAGGGAACGTTTTGCTACACACAGTGCCATAGCAACAGGCAGGCAGGGTCCATCTGCCCACTGCAATTTGCTGGATGATAATAGTAATTTTAAAAGCACTCCTTTCCCTTCCCTGTCTCCGAGGCTCACCGCAGGAGAACTCCTCGATCCTGTCGGCACCGACACCAGCGCAGACAAGCAGTTGCTCCCGGAAATCGGCCACCTGCAAGTCACAAGGCTTTCATAAAAAACTAGGAAGGCTCAAGCAGCAGGCAGGGCTAGATGGGCTCGTGTGCTCTGCCCTTGATTTTGGCCAAGGTCACCCAAGTCCTCCTACCCAGAAACCAAATCCTGCTACCTATGTAGGAAGCTACTGTATATATACCAGTTCTTGCTACTTGTCCGTAGAGCCCAGTATTGTCTACTCTGTCTGGCAGCAGCTCTAAAGAGATCTGCTAGCTGAGATCTTTTTAAGTGTAAATTGCAAGAACTGGACCTGGGTGTCCTGCATGCAAGGAATGAGCTCCCTTAGCAAACTATGGTCCAGTCAGACACACTGACCCATTGCACCACGGGAAGAAGCCATTCAAGAGACTGAACCAACCCTCTCAGCATATCGCCTCCCTGTTTCTGAGATGCCTACAGAACCTCCCAGAATCCCTTTCACCCACAAGGCAAATATTTCAGTGGTGCACTGTAGTAATATTCAGCTCTGGTTGCCAGCCTGCCCTATGACTTTAGCTGCTGTCAGGCTAGCTTTTATGATTTATAGCTGTTTTTCTGCAATTTTATTGAATCTGTATCTTGTCATCTGCCCTGGGAATCTGCTAAAATGAAAGGTGGGTTATAAATGCACCTAATAAAATAAATAAGCAAAACAAAGAGCAGGCCCAACTCTTTCCATTGCATCTCCAGAGCACACAAGTAAGAGAGCAACTTTCTAATAAATTTATCACTCTGGTGTGTGGTCTTTTCTTAATTTTTTTTTCTGGGCTCCACTATGTTTTAAACTCTTGTTGCTTACTTTGAATTTTTTTGGAACTTTTAAAAAAGTTTTAAAGTATTAATGTTGTATTATCTTGATTTTATGCTCTATAAATGCCTCGAGCAGACTTTGTTCAGAAAGGCAGCCTAAAATAAGTAACGTTCAAAAATAATATTCAGAAACCCTCAGTGAAAAGTCTTTCAGATAATGCCTGCGTTGCAAGACAAACCCAGATTTGCAAACTACAGTGGTACCTCGGGTTACATACGCTTCAGGTTACATACGCTTCAGGTTACAGACTCCACTAACCCAGAAATAGTACCTCGGGTTAAGAACTTTGCTTCAGGATGAGAACAGAAATCATGTTCCAGCGGCGCGGCGGCAGCAGGAGGCCCCATTAGCTAAAGTGGTGCTTCAGGTTAAGAACAGTTTCAGGTTAAGTACGGACCTCCGGAACGAATTAAGTACTTAACCCGAGGTACCACTGTATCCTTAAGGCTGGCTGTACACCAGCATGTTCTCAACATCACAACTGAACTGTGACACCAACCAGTTGTATGCCACATCTGGAAGACCAAAGTGGCATTTGCACCACAAGGTTGGTGTGTAATTATTAGGCTGCATCCAGAAGACTAAATGGCCACAAGATCATTTGCAAAGCTTGTGCCTTCCCACATTTCAGGAATACAGTGCATACCCTGACCATTTCTCTGATTTCTGTCCCATCTGACTTGCTTTTCCAGATGGTGCAACTCGCATCTCCCTCAATCCCACTGGCCATGCTAGGAAATGAAGTACGGTACTGCCACCAAGTGGCTCCTTCATCACATCATCAGATTTTGTTTATTTTATTCCTTTCTATATTGCAAACACAGAACCATTAGAGTTGGAAGGGACCCCTGGGGTCATCTAGTCCAACCCCCTGCAATGCAGGAAACTGCAGAACCCCATCCAGTTTGAAACCATACCAAACCCAGCTTAGCTTTGCAAATGTGCTAACTGTTTTATTGCTGCACTGCTAGGAGAACACTATCAGATCTCAGTTAAAAGCGAAACACCCTAAAAAATAAAAAACTGAAGCAAGATGTATTCAAGAGAACAGCAAGGACAAAATGGGCCATCTAACAAGGTTTTTTTAAAAACAAAAAACAAATGCATCTTTTTTTTCTTAAGAAGGTTTGCTGAAGTAACTAAGCCTTTTATAGTTGGCACCTAAAGCTCACAGCAGATGGTGCCAGCTTGATTTCATGAGGCAGAGAGTTCCACAGTCCCCATGACGCCACACTCAATGCACAACTTCTCGTCATGGACAGCTCACATGCCTCAGTGGCCGAATACGAAGACTGTGCAGTGGTCAAGGGAATAAGGTGGCCTTTTTAAGTACATAGGAAGCTGCCTTATACCGAGTCAAGCAATTGGTCCATCTAGCTTAGTACTGTCTACACTGACCGGCAGCAGCTCTCCAGGGTTTCAGGTAGAGGTCTTCTACCAGCCCTACTTAGAGATGCTGGGGACTGAACCTGGAGCCTTCCACATGCAGAGATGCTCTACCACTGAGCTGCAGTCCTCCCTCACAGTACACAGAACCCAGGTTGCTTTGGGCTTTATAAACCAATGTTAAGGCCTTGGAGACAGATCACTGGCAGCCAGTGCAGCTCCATAATCATGAACCAGTGAAGTTGCATTGTTTTTATCCTAGCTGCAGAATTTGGAGCAGGAAGTATTGTAACCTTGCACAACAAGGGGCTCGAACCCACGATGTCTCATGCTCTACCAACTGAGCTATGCATTGTCAAAGCCCATTCTCCTCCCTCTTCCCCAGTTATGAAGGGGCTTGTACTGGCCTCGTATGGTACAGCTTAGAGCTATGGGGCTGTAAAGAAATCCATACCAACAATTTTCATACCTAGTTATACGAACATATGAAGCTGACTTAGACCAGATGAGACCACTGGCTTCATCTACCTCGGCATTGTGCCCACTGACTGACGGCAGCTCTACAGGGTTTCAGACCGTGAACATTCCCAGCCCTACGTGGAGATGCCAGGGATTGAATTTGGGATCTCGTGTGTGTGTGTGTGTGTGTGTGTGTGTACGCACACACCTTAAGCAGGAAAGCATAAGTAACAAAAACATTCCTCCCTGACTTTTGAAACATGCAAGACAGCAGAGCCCCCTTCCAACTGGGATTGCTGATTAGCTATACACCCAAGGTTTACTCCTTTCCCCACCCCCTATATTCTGCAGCTCCACTTATACGCTGCCAGCAGCTGGGGCTCAGATGCAAAAAGCCTGGCAGAGACTGGTCCTGCCACCATGGTGTTACTGAAATCTTGATTTTTCTGAAACGACCCCTCCTGGCAAGATCACCGCTTGAAGGTCAAGCACAAGAGGCTAAGGATCCAGGAGTTATCAAAAGCAGCAGGCAGCCTGAAGAAATAGGGCAAAGAAGCACAGGCTTGAATGTCAAGCTTCTAATAAATAATAATAATAATAATAATAATAATAATAATAATAATAATGTGAGCCAAAGACTCAAGGAGGCACCTTATAAACCTAGCAGACTCTGTTCTTTTGCCAGGAAGGGCCTGCTCCATAAAGGTTGTGCAGTATTTGTTTAGGTTGTGTACACCACCAGTTTAAAGTGGATTTGGGGCCTCCAGTTGTGCAAGTGTTTGACACCATCCACATACTGTTGTCATCCAAAGGGAAGCCTACACTCCCCCTCCAACGCTTATTTAATTCAGATTTTCCTGATCCTTCGATAACATGATAGGAGAGGAAAAACCTGACATAAAATTGTTACCCAAAGGAGGGCATTCTGAAGTGAATTATGTGAGCTTTCCCCCGCCCCCTCTTTATGTGCATGGTGATTGATGGGTCCCATCTATCACCAAGGTTACAATACTTCCTGCTCCAAATTCTGCAACTAGGATAAAAGCAGTGCAACTTCGTTGGTTAACCTTCAGTGTGAGTTCATAGCTTCCTAAAGACAGCATGTAGCCCCTTCTACCACTGCCTGCTTGTAAGCAACCGCTCCTCAGATCAAACAAAAGTCTAGAGGTGTAAAGAAATGTCTCTCACCGGCTGCATGGTGCCTCCAGCAATGACCACGGCCCGACACTCCTTCAGCACCTGGGCAAAGTGCACCGCCGGATTCAGAAGAAGAAACTTGAGGCTGCTCTGAGCTAAAGTGCCTGGAAAAGGAAAACAGAATCATAGAATTGGAAGGGACCCCAAGAGCCATCTAGTCCAATCCCCAGCATTGCAGGAATCTCAGCTAAAGCATCCCTGACAGTGGCCATCCATCTACCCAACACTGTAATTTCGCCTAAAGATACATTTTGAGAACATTGGGGGGGGGGCGGTTGACATCACCATCGCTGCCTGTACCAGAAGAGCACTGTTGGTTTTCCTGTCCAACTTCTGGCTCCAAGCAAACAGATCCTTGAGGATTTTCAGGCTGCTTTGAACTAAACTGGGGGGGGGGGGCTCTTGCAAGGAGAGTGGCTTTACAATCCTTAGCCCAGGCCTCGATCTATACTAGCAACTGCAATTTTAGTTAGTTAAATAATGTACTTAAAACATACACCCATCAACTTGCCCCGTACCTTGCCGGGTGAGGATGACTCTTCCATCTTGGTTTGCATTTGTGAGCGCAGCCAGGAACCCCTCAATGTGCATTAGAGGAGATGCCATTTTTGGCTGCTCATCCTCAGCCTCTCCAGGGGAGCTGTGTTGAGTCCCTGCAGACCAAAAGAGCAACCTCAGCTGGTGAATTTAGTGCCACAAAGCCAGGGGATGCTCAGCTGCTAGGAGGGTAACAAGCTCAGAAGACCATTTTCGTTCATACCACATCTGAAAATTGTTAATGAGATCAAGCAGAGAAACTGATGAAACTCTTGCCAATGCAAGTTTTCTGCTCGTGGTCTAAGTGCCCTGTGTAAAAATGCCCACAGCCCCATCAAAACTTAATTTATTTTGGAAAGAAGGAAAAAATTCAAGCTGTTTCCCCCTAACTGAAGAAACGGCATTCAGAAAACAGCTTCGGTAAATTAACTTGCTCCCCAGGGTGGAGTGAATGGACACACCCTGGTCCACATGGACCTGAAGCTCTTGCATGCTTGAAAAGGCCCCATTCATTTCCACCAAGTGAGCAAACCCATACATGTAAAAGAATACATGTGGGTCCTCTGATTCCATTGAGAGGAAGGGCAGCACGCACAGGCAGAGGATACACCAGCATCCCCATGGGGTTACGAAATCACTGCACTGGCAACCATTATAATTGGTTCTGCCTTTTCTAGCCCATTTCACAACTCAACACCTGAGCTCACCTTCCTTCTCTTGCCTCTTGTTCAAGGTTTGCAGGAAATTCTGCAAGCCCGATATCTTCTGGTCTTCTTTCCGAGTTTTCAGAGCTCCAGACGCCCCATACCTTTCGATAAAGCCAAAGAGCTGCCAAAATGTAGACAGATTAGAAGTAGTATTAAGGTATTGCCCATAACAACTGGTTCTACGCTCAGGGACCTTTGCTGCAAAGTCTGCAGAATCTCGCATGGTAAAACTTTAGAACCCACTGCAACTTCTACATTCAGACAATGTACAGGTTTGGCTATAAAGTGATGCCCAATTGGCTGGGAACACTGTAGAAAGGAGATGAAATGTATTTTTTGCTATTCATTCTTTGTTAAGCTTATTGTTGTTGTTGTTGTACTGTATTATTATTATCTTGCATTTTTATTCCTCTTTCTGGCTGTTTTAATTATTTTTTTACTTTGATATTTTGCTTGTTGCATTTGCAAATCTTATAAAAACATTTTTTAAAAAAGAGTAAGGAGACAGAAGCCCTAACCAGGAATAAAATGGTATCAAAGCAGCAGCAGATATGGGAACAGACAAAAAAAAATTAAAACAATATTTTCATTATTAATTTCCACCCCCAGAAAATAGTCCCCTCCCCAGTGCTACCTTTTTGCTCTGAAAATTCAAACTGGCAACCATTCACAGCAACTTTATATAAGTGACCTTTTGTGTGAAATTGCAGAAATCAGTTCCATTAAGTACCTCGGATTTTCTTTACAGGGGAGAAAGGGGGGGAGAGTTTCTAGTCCCCAAGACTGCAGAGAGAAACCTGCAAAAATGTTGCAGCAACAAGCAGCTTTTGTACAGGCATCTGAGCAGAAAGTACCTGCCCCCATTCTAGCAGAATAAAAGGCAGAAAGAACAATACCTTCCTGCTGATGAGGCTTTTCGCACAGTAGTGTTGAACCTGTTGGAAAAGAGAAAGAGAACACACAATGGAACGCTCTTACTCATCTTATTTGCTTAGCTCCATATCCCAGCCACCTCTGTTCAACTGTCACAACTCAACTACTAGTTGCTCCAGCAGAAGACTGAACTACACTTCACTTCACAGGTTTAAGTTAGAGGTGGATTTGTAAGAGGCAGAAGCAAGCAGTCCTCCAAAGGATTCCTACCACGCTCCAAGGATGCTCAAGCTTCGAGAGTTGCCACTCGGCCACTGCCAAGCATGTGGCTGGCTCTTCCAGAAGGAGAAAGTCCTTGATCATTGTTAAGTAACATACACATGCATTTTCTTCTGGAAAGATGGAGTATGTGCCTTGCTAGTAGAAAACCAGCACCATAGAGAGGAAGTGGGGTAAACGTTTCCCCCCCTTCCTGATGTGCTAGATTTGCATGCATGGAGTATATAATTTTTAATGCTTCTCCAAATAAGAGCAGAGCTGACACACAGTCAGAAACAGAGTAGCCCATTTTATATTATCATTCTGGTTAGATCAGGCCAGGTTTCAATAGAGGATAAAAGAGGGAATTGACCAAAATAATAGACTGGGGGGGGGGGCAAATAAATTTGAAATGGGTCCCACACCACTGGTTGGGTGGTCCCTGGGTCTGGTAAAGCCCTAAAGACCTCTGGTGGAAACAAGAGGTCTGTTATAATATCCAATTTTGCATATTTAAAAGATTTAGATCCTAGCCTCAAGTGCAGCCATTTCCAGAATAGGTTACCTTACCTAGCTTCTGCTGTCTGCCTTTGACACCTGACATTCCGTTTGTAAACTGTTTGAATTGGTTTTAATACTGCGTTTTTATATTGTTTTCACCTGCCCAAAGACCTTATGCTGATGGGCAGGAAAGAAATTCAAGAAACCCTATGAATAAGTTTTTAAAAGTGTAATACTACAAACCAGTGTAGATAATATCTATTAAATTAAACTCAGAAGATGCTGCAGATGATTCAAGCAGACCTATCTCACATAAATGCCTGGGAAAACAGGTTATGTTTTAAGCTGGCACCGGAAGGAGAATGTTGTCAACGCCAGGGCAGGGCCAGAGCTCAGTGGTGGGGAATCTGATTTGCATGCAAAAGGTCCCAGGTTCAATGCCTGGCATCTCCAAGGAGGGCTGGGAACATCCTCTGCCTGAAATTCTGGAGAGCCATTGCCAGTTAGTGAAGACGATACAGTGCTAGATGGAACAATTTGGTATAAGGCAGTTTCCTATTGTCCTTACTTCCATGGGGAGGGCATTCCACAGCCAGGAATAGGCCTTCTCGCATGCTACCACTCACTTTCCCATCCCTGAATATCAGGAAGCCCCACCCCCCGCACTGTGGATGACAACTGGAACTTCTTGTTCATGAAAAAAGGGGGAGCTGACTAAAGGGAACACCACCACTTTAAATTTCGTTGCTTAACAAGTCCAGAGGAGAAAATAAAAACACATACTGGAATGCAGTATGTTTTGATTTGGAAACAGAGCATATTATTATTATTATTATTATTATTATTATTATTAATACTATTATTATTATTACTATTATTATTACTATTATTAAGATTTATATACCACCCTTCATCAAAACATCTCAGGGTGGTTCACAAGCTAAAAATACAAATAAGTAGTTGAAACAAAAACAACAAAACACTCTTCAGAGCTTGGATGTGAGTTCTCAGCTTCACACAAATCCTATCAGCACAATTCCAGGACACTGGAACAAACCAA